>NW_027332063.1:7500-252923 GCF_048418815.1 Hemitrygon akajei
TCAGGTCTGAGATAACGACATCGGGTGCTGGAAACTCTCAGACTGGACAGTGTCTGTGAACAAAGACACAGAGAGAACGATTCAGGTATGAAATAACGACATCGGGTGCTGGAAACTCTCAGACTGGACTGTGTCTGTGGGGAGAGGAACCAGGCACAAGATTCAGGGTTAATTCAAAAGGAGGGCTGCTGGAAATTCTCAGCATCCACAGGGAAACAGAGTGAACGACCGGGATCTCCAGCACCGATCCCTCAGCATCCCACCAGTCACAGCTACCCAAGCCTCACAGTGAACATCGAACGGTACAGCACCGTACAGGCCATTCAGCCCACAATGTGGTGCTGTCCTATATGAACCTTCCCTCCCACACAGCCCATAACTCTCCATTTCCCTTCCACCCATGTGTCGATCTGAGAGTCTCATAAATGCCCCAATTGTATCGCCCTCTCCCACCACCCGGCAGTGCAGTCCCGGCACTGAATGGTCTCTCTGTAAAATAACCAGACTGAAATCTCCCGAAACTCTCCTCCACTCACCACCAACAGACATCCTCAAATATTGGCTATTGCCACCCTGGGGAAAAGGCTCTGACTGTCCCCTCTATCCGTGACACTCATAATCCTACACACCCCTATCCAGTCACCTCACCGATACACAGGCGGCCGCACCGGGGCCACTGGAGATAGTGAGTCACCCCAGCAGACTCGCAGTGTGAAGAGACGCCTCACCTGGAAGGACTGCTTGGGGGGGGCGGGTCAGAATGGTCGTGTGGGGGAATGTGTCGGGGCAGGTGTCGCACTTGTTCTGCTTGATAGGATAAGTGCCAGGAGGGAGATCAGTGGCGGACACTAAAAACATAAAATGGTGGGGGGTGGGGGGAGGTGTTGGTGTGGCGACGGGTGTGCTTGGTGATGGGATCCCGCTGGCGATGGCAGAAGTTTCGGGAATTATGTGATGGATAATGCTGTGTTCCTCCAGCATTTTGTATGTGTTGCTCAGGATTTGTCTGTGCTGCTAGGTGTCCTTGTTCATCAGTCACTGAAAGTAAAGAAAGCTAACGGCATGTTGGCCTTCATAACAAGGGGAGTTGAGTACAGGAGCAAAGACGTCCTTCTGCAGTTGGACAGGGCCCTGGTGAGACCACACCTGGAGTATTGTGTGCAGTTTGGGACTCCAAATCTGAGGAAGGACATTCTTGCTATTGAGGGAGATAGATAGATAGATAGATAGATACTTTATTCATCCCCATGGGGAAATTCAACTTTTTTCCAATGTCCCATACACTTGTTGTAGCAAAACTAATTACATACAATACTTAACTCAGTAAAAAATATGATATGCATCTAAATCACTATCTCAAAAAGCATTAATAATAGCTTTTAAAAAGTTCTTAAGTCTTGGCGGTAGAATTGTAAGCCTAATGGCATTGGGGAGTATTGACCTCTTCATCCTGTCTGAGGAGCATTGCATCGATAGTAACCTGTCGCTGAAACTGCTTCTCTGTCTCTGGATGGTGCTATGTAGAGGATGTTCAGAGTTATCCATAATTGACCGTAGCCTACTCAGCGCCCTTCGCTCAGCTACCGATGTTAAACTCTCCAGTACTTTGCCCACGACAGAGCCCGCCTTCCTTACCAGCTTATTAAGACGTGAGGCGTCCCTCTTCTTAATGCTTCCTCCCCAACACGCCACCACAAAGAAGAGGGCGCTCTCCACAACTGACCTATAGAACATCTTCAGCATCTCACTACAGACATTGAATGATGCCAACCTTCTTAGGAAGTACAGTCGACTCTGTGCCTTCCTGCACAAGGCATCTGAGTTGGCAGTCCAGTCTAGCTTCTCGTCTAACTGTACTCCCAGATACTTGTAGGTCTTAACCTGCTCCACACATTCTCCATTAATGATCACTGGCTCCATATGAGGCCTAGATCTCCTAAAGTCCACCACCATCTCCTTGGTCTTGGTGATATTGAGACGCAGGTAGTTTGAGTTGCACCATATCACAAAGTCCTGTATCAGTTTCCTATACTCCTCCTCCTGTCCATTCCTGACACACCCCACTATGGCCGTGTCATCAGCGAACTTCTGCACATGGCAGGACTTCGAGTTATATTGGAAGTCTGATGTGTACAGGGTGAACAGGACCGGAGAGAGTACGGTTCCCTGCGGCGCCCCTGTGCTGCTGACCACCGTGTCAGACCTACAGTCTCCCAACCGCACATACTGAGGCCTATCTGTCAAGTAGTCCACTATCCAATCCACCATGTGAGAGTCTACTCCCATCTCCGTTAGTTTGTGCCTTAAGATCTTGGGCTGGATGGTGTTAAAGGCACTAGAGAAGTCAAGGAATGTAATCCTCACAGCACAACTGGCCCCATCTAGGTGAGAGAGTGATTTGTGCAGCAAATACATGATAGCATCCTCCACTCCCACCTTCTCCTTATACGCAAACTGAAGAGTAGTTCACGAGGTTAATTCCCGGGATGGCGGGACTGTCATATGTTGAAAGATTGGAGCGACTGGGCTTGTATACACTGTAATTTAGAAGGATGAGAGGGGATCTGATTGAAACATATAAGATTATTATGGGATTGGACACGCTGGAGGCAGGAAACATGTTCCCGCTGACGGGTGAATCCAGAACCAGAGGCCACAGTTTAAGAATAAGGGGTTTGGCCATTTACAACGGAGTTGAGGAAAAACTTTTTCACCCAGAGAGTTGTGTTTCTATGGAATGCTCTGCCTCAGAAGGCAGTGGAGGCCAATTCTCTGGATGCTTCAATAAAGAGATAGATAGAGCTCTTAAGATAGCGGGGTCAAGGGATATGCGGAGAAGGCAGCAACGGGGGGTACTGATTGTGGATGATCAGCCACGATCACAGTGAATGGCGGTGCTGGCTATTGATTTGCAGCATCCGCGGAATCTCGTGTTTTTATTTCATCCCGCCCCTTTAGCTCTTTGTTTTCTGTCTTGTGTTTTTATTTCATCCCGCCCCTTTAACTCTTGTTTCCTGGTGTCAATGAGCAATCAACGGCATCGACCTTTCACTCACACCCTCCCCCCCGCCTTCCAATGCTGCAGGATCATCTCTCAATTAAATTCGGTTCTGTGTCTTAATTTAATGTTCTCATTAAATGTTCCAGCAGCGTTAATGAGCAGGTTTCCTCGCACTCGGTGCTGGAGTCAAACCGGTCCGATTAGATTTCAGCAGAGAGGCCGCTCCTTTACCCCTGAAGGAGGTACGGATGTTTCTGTTGAAACACGCACTGTACCGCGGCAGTCAGACCAGCCACTGTACCGCGGCAGTCAGACCAGCCACCGCCGCGGGGGCGGAGCTCAGGGCCCCGTGAGAACCAGGGCCGGATCAAATTCACAGGTTGCTACTGGCGACGGCAGGGCGATAGGCTGTCGGAGAACAACAAGGAGCCAAAATGTAAACACGCCTCACGGAAACCGAGACAGGAGCTCCCGGCGGCGGCGGCGAGGTAAGGTTGACACTGTTCCTCTCTTAACGTTTGTTCGACTTTTAGGACTGTTCGCCCCTCCCCTCCCTCACACACCCCACCAACACCCCGTTCGCTCTCTGACCTGTCCCGGGTGGGGGGAATCGGGCTGCGAAGTCGAATTGTACGCCGGGCCCGAAACCTCAATGCTGAGCGGATTCCGGGTCGTCCCCCCACCCCCGCCACCTCCGCGTAGCCTCCTTTGCTCCACGGAAATATTTAAAAGCAAGTGTGACAGCGCCTGGCAGTATCTGGGGAGAAGAGAACAGTCGCCGTTTGGTGAGGCAGTCTTCAGCAGGGCTGAATGCAGGCTGAGAGGGATAATGAAAGCGCCGTGATGGGTGGGCAGAGCAGACTCGAGGGGCCGAATGGCTGAATTTGCTGCCGTGTCTTACGGCCTGCCCCTGGCACAAGTCGATATCAGCTCAGGGACAGAAAAATCCGGAGTTGGGGTGGGGTGGGGGGAGGTTAGTATTTATCACAGTCCAGCTCGGAGACGTTTACTGATCAAGTTGCGATATGAAATCCCACCTGGTTCGGCTTGTGGCTCGCATCCTACCGGCGCGTTTTGCTGTTTTCCATTTCTCTGGGTGGGCGGCCGCGACTTTATTTTTCGCGCAGTTGCTCAGCTTCGCGTTTCAGCCCAGCGACGGGAGCTGACGCCGACACGGGCCATCCGTCGCTCTCTGCGCTCCAGTGCGTCAACCGCGGTGGCAGGAGGCCTTGTCTGTCCTTCCGCACTAGGAGTTCATATTCGCGGCGGCGGGCAGCGCGGAAACGAATTCTCCCGGAGACTCAACTCATCATGAGCGCCGGAGATTCTGCAGACAGCAGAAGTCCAGAGCAAACCACGCACAAAATGCGGGAGCAGGTTTTCCAGCCTGGGATCCACGGTTAATGGTAGGCTTTAAGAACAACGTTGGAAACCCTTGAGCTGGAGGAGTAACACCCTCTGTGGTGGGGAACAAACTGTCGATGTTTTGGATCTAGACGCTTCCAGGGAAGGGGGAAGAAGCCCCATTCGGTGAAACTTTCACTGACCGCGCGATTTTTCCGCGTCAAACCAAAAGTCATATCAAATAGAGCCTGCATTCCGAAACGCAGTCAGGAATGCCCTGTGTCTGTTCCCCTGTGTGGAAAACAGCAAGCCGATACCAACCGAGGCGTTCAAATTCCTGCAGGAATTTAGCAGGCTGGGCAGCATCGGTGGAGGGGAATAAACAGCCGAGCATTCGGGCAGACTGGGAAGGAAGAGCCCGGAATAAGACGTTGGTGGGGGTTGAAGGGGGGGGGCGGGGTGGAGGTGAAGGAGTGCAAACTAGCAGGTGATAGGTGAAGCCACGTGAGGGTGTAGCTCGGTGGGTGAGAGAGGGAAGTGAAGAGGGGATACCGTATGCGGGAAAGGTACAGGGGAGAAGAAGGAGGAATCTGAGAGGACAGGAGAGGCGACCACGGGAGAAATGGGAGAGGGAGACACGCCAGAGGGAGATAACCTGGAGGGAAGGAAAAGAGGAGGGATGAGAGGGAAGCCAGAATGGGGAATGGAAGATAAAGGAAGAGCAAGGGGGCTGTAATTACCAGAAGTTATAGAGAAATCGATCTTCATGCCATCAGCACGGAGGCTACCGAGATTAAATATCCGGTGTCGCTCCCGCGAACTGCCAGTGGCCTCCTACTGACCGTCGAGAAAGACCGCGAGCTCGGAATGCGAAAGGGAGTTACGAAGAAAGCCCTAAAACGCCCCTCCTTCCTTAGAAGTTTGCAATGATTGGGCATGACATCTGAAATCGGAATCAGGATCAGGTTTATCATCACCGGCCATGTGTCGTGAAATGTGTTCACTTAGCAGCAGCAGTTCAATGCCATACATAACATAGAATATAAAGTAAATTAATAGTAAGCAAGTAAGAAAGTCAATCAATTGCAGGATGCGCATATTGAATAGATTTTAAAAATCGTGCAAAAACAAGAGATAATACATATTTTAAAAAGTGAGGTAGTGGCCAAGGGTTCAAAGCATTTAGGAATGGATAGCAGAGGAGAAGAATCTTTGACAAACGGTCACAGGTGTGTAGGGGGAGAGTAGAGCGACTGACTGCAACGCACTGCTTGAATGGAAAGACCCAGTTCTTGAATGGAAAATCCTACAAAAAGTGGAGGATGCGGTCCAGTCCATCACGGGGAAAACCCGGCCCACCTTGAGCACATCTAAGCAGAGCACCATTGCAGGAACTCAGCATGCATCATCAGGTCACGCTCTCCTCGGGCTGCTACCATCGGGAAGGGGGCAATAAAGGCTCAGGACTCACACCACCTGGTTCAGGAACAACTATTACACCTCAAGCATCAGGCTCCTGTACCAAACGGGGTAACCTCACACAAGCTCACTTGCCCCATCATTTGAAATCTCCCCAGAAACAATGGATTCACGTTTAAGGACTCTTCACTGCATGATCTCGCTATTTATTGCTTATGTATTTATGATTATTAATAATTTTTTTTGGTACAGATGCACAGTTTTTTTTGGTCTTTTGCACACTGGTTGCAGCCTCTCATTGATTCTGCTATGGTTAATTATTCTCTGATGGGTTTATTGAATATGCCTGCAAGAAAATTAATCAGTGTAGTATATGGTGACACATATGTATTTTGAGAACAAAGTTACTTTGACGTTTGATTTGAGGTAAAATGGTTGGTCAACAGGTGATCTGAAAGTTTTTTTCCCTTAAGTAAATGACATTGGAATTGACCTGCAAGTGCAAAACTCCCAGTAACTCGGGATTAACCGGGGTCAGGGTACCACAGACAAGAATGGAGGGCTCAATATATGTAATGTTGTGTCCCTGATACTAACAGGAAAAAAAAACAGCTGCGTTGAAATTAATTACACTCGGTGGCCACTTTGCTGAGTTCCTCCTGTACCTTATAGAGTAGCCACTGAGTGCATGTCCGTGTATTACTGCAGCACATCCGCTTCAAGGTTCATTGTGGTCTGCGTTCTTAGCTGGTGTGACACGTGGTCATTCGATTCACTGTCATCTTCCTGTTAGCTTGAAGCAGTCTCACCCGTGTCCTCTGACTTCCCAAGTTAGTAAGGCGTTTCTGCCCACTGAGCCGCTGCTCGCTGGAAACCTTTTTTTTTTATAAAATGTTTTTTGCACCGTTTTCTGGGATCTGTGGAGACTGTTGTGTGGATAGCACAGGAGATCAGTTTCTGAGATACTCAAACCACCTCCGTCTGGCACCAGCAATCATTCCAGGGTCAAAGTCGCTTAGATTATATTTCTTCCCCACTCCGAGGTTCGCTCTGAACAACAACTACACCTCTGGAGCATATCTGAATTGAATAGAATTGAATTGAATTGACTTTATTTCTTACATCCTCCACATACGTGAGGAGTAAAAAATCTTTATGTTATGTCTTGATCTAAATGTGCAATGTGCAAACATATGTAACCCCTGGGTCGCCTCAGGCATCGCTCAAACTCGTTCTAGTCTAGGGGGAGCAGCCTTCGGCCCCGCCAAACTGGGTAATCAGCCGGTGTGGATGCTGTGTGATGTCCCCGCCTCGCCCAAAAAAACAGACAGTACACCTTATGCGATTAAATGAGTACAATTTATAAAGATTACTATAACTAAGCGATTACTAACGATACAGTATATATGAATAAGAGAAAAAAAAGAAAAGGCGCCAAACTTATCAAAGTCCAAACCACTTCGTGCACAACCGTTGGAGCTCAATTACTGAAGTCTTCTGGCCACCATTCGATCCCCTCCGACTTCCTCGACCCGCCTCCTGGGACCCCCACGGTGGTCGACCAGTCGCTCCACACTCCTCTGTCTCCGTCTCCTCTCATCACCGAAAACCTTGGGCCGGGGACCGTCGCCCAGCTTCCAGCATCCCGTCCTCTCTCTCTCACCCCCCAAAATCGCCGCCAACAATCAGTTTACAGTCCCAAACAAGCTTCCAGCACTTATCATAACAAAGACGCTAGCATTCCTACTATTAACACAGGCGCCAGCATTCCTACTTTTAACAAAACAAAGACGCCATTTTGATTACATACACAGTAACAAAGAAAAAGAAGAAACCCCCCGTTACACTTAGTAATTTATACTAATTTGTAATAAATAGAACAGTCAATATAGCATAGAGTACACTCAAATCAGCATGAATTAATTAGTCTGATTGCCGGGTGGAAGAAGCTGTCCTGGGGCCTGTTGGTCCTGGCTTTTATGCTGCGGTAACTTTCTCCAATTGGTAGTAGCTGGAACAGATTGTGGTTGGGGCAACTCGGGTCCCCAGTGATCCTGCAGAACTTCTTTTACAAACCTGTCCTTGTAAATGTCCAGAGGCATGGGAAGCTCACAATTACAGGTGTGCTGGGCTGTCAGCACCACTCTCTGCAGAGTCCTGCGATTGAGGGAAGTACAGTTCCCATACCAGGCAGTGATGCAGCCAGTCAGGATGCTCTCAGTTGTGTCCCTGTAGAAAGTTCTTAAGATTCGGGGGCCCATACCAAACTTCCTCAACTGTCTGAGGTGAAGGAGGCGCCTTCGTGCCTTTTTCACTACACAGCTGGTGTGTAGAGACCAGCTGAGGTCCTCAGTGAGGTCATCAGCATGCTTTTATGCAATAATTTGCTGCCACATGATTGGCTGATTAGGTGACTGCATTAATAAGCAGGAGCACCCAATAAAGCGGCCACTGGGCCTGTTCCATCCCTGTCACCAACAGAAAGTAAACTTGTTTAAATTGATTGTAAGGAATTTCTGTTCAGAGATGAAGTGAGATTGTGAAACCGGTTCCAAAACTTTTCAACAGGACGGCCGCTCCCTGTTGCGAGGAATGTGATCGTTTGGAATCCATGCTGTGGGCCTGCAGAACTTTTTTCTTCACACACACAGCCAGCTAAGATTCTCACAGGAGAGTAACCGACGCATATTAAAGCAACCTAAGAAGCGTGTTCGTCAAGGCGGAAAACAGAAACGGCTTGAAGAAGGGAAAAGATATTTTTGAGTATGTGAGGTAAGGTTTCCATAGCACGGGCTGGTGGCCTGTGTCCTTTATTATTTGGGAAAATGATGAACTGAACATTGAACTTCACAGCACAGTGCAGATCATTCGGTCCAAGACGTCGATCTGAACTTTTACCCCACTCCCAAGATCAATCTAACCCTTTCCTCCTGCACGGTCCTCCACTTTTCTTTTACCCGTCTGCCTTTGCAATGGTTTGTTAACATTCCTTAAGGCAACTGTCCCTCCCACCGCCGTGACAGGCCATTCCACGCACCTGCCACTCTTTCTGTAAGAAGAACTTAACCTTCTGGTGTCCTCCTCCATTTAAGCTCCAATCATTTTAAAAGTATTTCCCTCTGTGTAACCCATTTCCTCCCTTGGGGAAATAAAAGCTGCTGTCTGCAAACTCCATCTGTGCTTCTTCTCTTCTTGTACACTTCTATCCTTCGCTCCAACAGAGAAAAAGCCTCCAGTTCACTCTGCCTGTCCTCTTAAGAGGTGCCAGCTTTCCATCCTTTAGCACATATATGTCAAACTCAAGGCCCGCGGGCCAAATCCGGCCCGCGGTGGAATTATCTTTGGCCCGCGAGATAATATCTAATTACTATTAAAGCTGGCCCCAGTAATCGAAGCGCCTATGGCGTATGATATGGCTAATGCTGAGTTTATTCAGGTACCAGGTTTTCAGGGTTTTTAGTGTTTGCTCGGCAGTCTTCTTCATAAGAAACGGAATTTGTAAAGTGAAACACTTTGTAGTTATAGCAGAGACTGAGACACATGAGAGCAGGCTGAAAAAACGGAGGCAACGAAAGCTGCGTTCGCACGCGTCCGACTGATCCGGCCCGCATGAAGCTGCATTTTGCTCAATCCGGCCCGTGACCTCAAATGAGTTTGACACCCCTGCTTTAGCATCATAAAAACAGGCAAATGTGCCGCCCGACAATTAACAACAGCCGCATACTTGTACCAAATAAAGTCTTATTTACTGATTAGAGGCGTCCACGGTGTGCCTCAGGGTTTCGGTATCCCCCACACTTTCGTACCGTAATTCCTGTATGTTACAGTCCCTGGTCTTCAGAGCTTCAGACAGCAGCTTCACTCCCGAATCTCCCAGATTATTGTCGCCCAGTGAGAGTGCAGTCAACGAGGGGTTATTGCCGAGAGCCGAGGCCAGATGCTCGGCAGCAGAGGCGGTGAGGCTGTTGTCATTCAGACTGGGGAACGGAGGAAGGAAAGAGGAATAGAAATCAGGTGAGCCTCGCTCTGGAAGAAACGAATGTGACCAACCGTCTGGCATGTAATTGTCGTCTGGTGATACAAAACAGATCAGGATCATCTGTGTTATCTTTAAGGACTTTATCCAGTCAATGGTGTGATGGTTCTGGGCCTCCTGTCACTGGAGTTCAGAAGAATGCGGGGTGGGGGCGGAATCTCATTTAAACCTATCATATAACCATATAAGAATTGCAGCACGGAATCAGGCCATCTCGGCCCTTCTAGTCCGTGCTGAACGCTTACTCTCACCTAGTCCCACCGACCCGCACTCAGCCCATAACCCTCCATTCCTTTCCTGTCCACATACCTATCCGATTTTACTTTAAACGATCAAATATCTGATGACAAAAATCCTAACATAGATTCTCTGAATTCCCTCTCTAAATCTTCCAGATCTGTCCTGAAGTGTACAGATCAGACCTGAATACAACTCTAGACAGATCAACATAAAGCTGCAACACTTAAACTCACTTCCACGATTAACGAAGGCCAAAAGACGATACGCCTTACTCGGCACCCAGCCAACATGTGCGGCAACTGTCAAGAATCTACGGAGCTGAAACCCAGTATCCCTGTGTTAATCGACACTGCTAATAATTGTGCCATTGGACCATGAGACTGTAAGATATAGGAGCAGAAGTAGGCCATTCGGCCCATCGCGTCTGCTCCGCCATTCAGTCATGGGCTGTTCCAATTCTTCAAGTCATCTCCACCCTCCCGTTTTCACCCCATACCCTTTGATGCCCTGGCTAATCACGAACCTATCTACCTCTGCCTTAAATGCACCCAATGACTTGGTCTCCACAGCCTCAAGTGGCAACAAATTCCACAGATTTACCACCCTCTGACTAAAGTAATTTCTCCGCATCTCAGTTAAAAAACGTCGTCCCTTCAATCTTGCAGTTGTGCCCTCTTGTCCTAGAATCCCGTACCATGGGAAATAACTTCGCCAGATCTAATCTGTTCAGGCCTTTTAACATTCGGAAGGTTTCTGTAGGCCCCTCCCATTCTCCTGAACTCCAGGGAACACAGCCCAAGAGCTGCCAGATGTTCCTCTTTCATTCCTGGAATCATTCTCGTGAATCTTCTCTGAACCCTCTCCAATGTTAGTATATCCTTTCTAAAATAGGGAGCCCAAAACTGCACACAGTACTCCCAAGTGTGGTCTCACGAGTGCCTTATCGAGCCTCAACATCACATCCCGCCTCTTATATTCTGTAACTCTAGAAATGAATGCCAACATTGCATTCGCCTTCTTCACCATCGACTCAACCTGGAGGTTAACCTTTAGGGTATCCTGTACAGAGACTCCCAAGTCCCTTTGCATCTCTGCATTTTGAATCCTCTCCCCATCTAAATAATAGCCTGCCCGTTTATTCCCTCCACCACAGTGCATGACCGTACACTTCCCACCATTGTATTTCATTTGCCACTTCTTTGCCCGTTCCCCTGAGCTATCCAAGTCTCTCTGCAGGCTCTCTGTTTCCTCAACACTCCTCGCCCCTCCACCTGTCTTTGTATCACTGGCAAACCTAGCCGCAGATCCATGAATCTCGCAGTCCAGATCGTTGGCGTGCATGGTAAAGGGCAACACCGACCCCTGTGGAGCTCCGGGGGGTAACCGGCTGCCAGCCAGAAAAGGGCGTATCAGTCGGTAGGTGAATTGCTGGCTGTAAAATGCCCCGCTGTTAGACTGGTGCTCAACTGGGGTCGCTGGGCGGCACAGCTGAAAGGGCAGGAACGGCCCATTGCTGAATCCCTGGGGAAAGAAAAAAAAAATTCCTTTCTAAAATAAGGAGCCCAAAACTGCGCACAGTGCTCCAAGTGTGGTCTCACGAGTGCCTTATAGAGCCTCAACATCACAACCCTGCTCCTATATTCTGTATCTCAAAAAATGAATGCTGACTCAACCTGGAGGTTAAACTTTAGGGTATCCTGTACAGGGACTCCAAATTCCATCCGCATCTCTGCATTTTGAATTATCTCCCCATCTAAATAACAGTCTGCCTGTTTATTCCTTACAGCAAAGTGCATGATCATACACTTTCTAACATTGTATTTTGTTTGCCACCTCTTTGCCTATTCCCCTGAACTATCTAACTTTCTCTGCAAGCTCACTGTTTCTCAAAACTGCCGCTCCTACACCTGTCTTTGTATCATCGGCAAATTTAGCCAGAAATCCATTAATACCCTCGTCCAGATCATTGATGTACATCATAAAAAGCAGCAGCGGTCCCAACACTGACCCCTATGGAACTGCACTGGTAACCGGCAGCCAGACAGAATAGGATCCCTTTATTCCCACCGTCTATTTTCTGCCGACCAGCCAATGCTCCACGCACGCGGGTAACTTCCCTGTAATTCCATGGGTTCTAATCGTGCTGAGCAGCCTCATGTGCGGCACCTCGTCAAAGGCCTTCTGAAAATCCAAGTACACCACGTCTACTGCATCTCCTTTGTCTACCCTGCTTGTGATTCCTCAAAGTATTGCGGTAGGTTTGTCAGGCAGGATTTTCATTTCAGGAAACCGTGCTGGCTTTGGCCTATCTTGTCACGTGCCTCCAGATACTCCGTAATCTCATTTCTAACAGTCGATTTCAACAACTTCCCAATCACTGACGTCAGGCTAACAGGTCGATAGTTTGCGTTCTGCTGCCTCCCACCTTTCTTAAATAGCAGAGTAACATTTGCAATTTTCCGGTCATCCGGTACAATGCCAGAGTCTTATCAAATCTGAAAAATCATGGTTAATGCTTCCACACTTGCTCCAGCTACTTCCTTCAGAACCCAAGGGTGCATTCAATCAGGTCCAGGAGATTTATCCACCCTCAGATCATTAAGCTTCCTGAGCACCTTCTCTGTTGTAATTTTCACTGCACAAACTTCACTTCCCTGACACTCTTGAATGTCCGGTTACTGCAAATGTCTTCCACTGTGAAGACTGATGCAAAATACACATTCAGTTCCCCTGTCATCTCTGAATCTCTCATTACAATATCTCCAGTGTCATTTTGTATTGGCCGTGTATCAGCCCTCGACTCTCTTTTACCCTTTATACATTTAAGAAATAAGTATACTTGACCTTCCAAAGTGTATGACTTCAACCCTTTTCCGGATAGAACTCTATCTGCCATTTCTCAGCCCAGATCTGGATCCTGGCGGCGCCCGTTTGTAATCTACGACGATTGTCTACACTACCCACCACTCCTCCAAGCTTCGTGTCACCTGCAAATGTACTAGCCACGATCCGTTTCCTTAGCCAATTCATCAATAAGAATCACCAAGAGCAGGGCTTCGAGTTCAAAGCCCTGCAGAACACAAATGGTGATCAGTCTCCAGACAGAATACTGTCTGTCCATAAAACTCCTCCCCCTTATATGAGTAGGAGAATTCTGAATCCACACAGGCAAGACTTTATGTATCCCAGGTCTCTTCACTTTCTGAAGATGCCGACCGTAGGTAAACTTGTCAAAATCTTCACTAAATGTATAAACACCGCATCCACAGCTGTACCTTCATCAATGCGATTTGTCACTCCCTCAAATAATTCCATCAGGATCATGAGGCATGCCCTGACTATCCATAATCATGCTGTGCTGCTCCAAATGTTCCTAAATCCTAAGAAGTGTGAGGTGGTACACTTTGGAAGAGCAAACTCCAAGGCAGAGTACAAAGTAAATGGCAGGATACTTGGTAGTGTGGAAGAGCAGAGGGAGCTGGGGGTACATGTCCACAGATCCCTGAAAGTTGCCTCACAGGTAGATAGGGTAGTTAAGAAAGCTTACGGGGTGTTAGCTTTCATAAGTCGAGGGATAGAGTTTAAGAGACGTGATGTAATGATGCAGCTCTATAAAACTCTGGTTAGACCACACTTGGAGTACTGTGTCCAGTTCTGGTGGCCTCACTATAGGAAGGATGTGGAAGCATTGGAAAGGGTACAGAGGAGATATACCAGGATGCTGCCTGGTTTAAAGAGCATGGATTATGATCGGAGATTAAGGGAGCTAGGGCTTTACTCTTTGGAGAGGAGGAAGATGAGAGGAGACATGATAGAGGTGTTCAAGATATTAAGAGGATTAGATAGAGTGGATAGCTAGCGCCTCTTCCCCAGGACACCACTGCTCAATACAAGAGGTCATGGCTTTAAGGTAAGGGGAGGGAAGTTCAAGGGGGATATTAGAGGAAGGTTTTTCACTCAGAGAGTGGTTGGTGCGTGGAA
Organism: Hemitrygon akajei; assembly: GCF_048418815.1. Taxonomy (NCBI): domain Eukaryota; kingdom Metazoa; phylum Chordata; class Chondrichthyes; order Myliobatiformes; family Dasyatidae; genus Hemitrygon; species Hemitrygon akajei. Next base: position 21,522 of record NW_027332063.1, read on the forward strand.
TGCACTGCCTGAGTCAGTGGTGGAGGCAGATACACTAGTGAAGTTTAAGAGACTACTAGACAGGTATATGGAAGAATTTAAGGTGGGGGGTTATATGGGAGGCAGGGTTTGAGTGTTGGCACAACATTGTGGGCCGAAGGGCCTGTACTGTGCTATACTATTCTATGTTCCTTGTAATATATCTGAATAATTATCCGACCACTGAAGTAAGACTCACTGGTGAATAATATCCAGTGACACTTGAGGCTATTTCTTGAATGAAGGAACAACATCTGCTTCCTGATACCCCTTCTGTGGCAATGAAGATGGGAAGGTAATCACACAAGGCACAGAACTCTCTTCTTACGCTTCCTGTATTAACCCGGGGTATATCCTGTCCTGCCCTAATATTATTTTTCAAGCATTCCTGCACAGCTTCAGTCTTGACATTGACATATTCCAGTGTGTCATCCACCTGTCCTTCACATACATGTGGAAGGATTTGGGGTTTTCCTTAATCCTGTTTGCCAAAGTCACCTCGGGTCCCCGTCCTGGCTCCCCTAAGTCCATTCTTCAGCTCTTTCTTTGCAAATGATGCTGATCTTAATACTCTAAGCATGGATGCCTGCTGATGCTTGCTTCCATCAGCTTCCTTCTTCCACTTGACTAGATAGATAGGTAGATAGATAGATACTTTATTCATCCCCATGGGGAAATTCAACATTTTTTCCAATGTCCCATATACTTATTGTAGCAAAACTAATTACATACAATACTTAACTCAGTAAAAATATGATATGCATCTAAAATCACCCTCTCAAAAAGCATTAATAATAGCTTTTAAAAAGTTCTTAAGTAGTTTACTTAAATACATTGAGTCCTAACATGGAGCACTTTAACATATCTTACTCCTGGCGGTTGAATTGTAAAGCCGAATGGCATTGGGGAGTATTGACCTCTTCATCCTGTCTGAGGAGCATTGCATCTATAGTAACCTGTCACTGAAACTGCTTCTCTGTCTCTGGATGGTGCTATGTAGAGGATGTTCAGGGTTTTCCATAATTGACCGTAGCCTACTCAGCGCCCTTCGCTCTGCTACCGAGTTATACTCTCCAGTACTTTGCCCACGACAGAGCCCGCCTTCCTTACCAGCTTATTAAGATGTGAGGCATCCCTCTTCTTAATGCTTCCTCCCCAACACGCCACCACAAAGAAGAGGGCGCTCTCCACAACTGACCTATAGAACATCCTCAGCATCTCACTACAAACATTGAATGACGCCAACCCTCTAAGGAAGTACAGTCGACTCTGTGCCTTCCTGCATAAGGCATCTGTGTTGGCAGTCCAGTCTAGCTTCTCGTCTAACTGTACTCCCAGATACTTGTAGGTCTTAACCTGCTCCACACATTCTCCATTAATGATCACTGGCTCCATATGAGGCCTAGATCTCCTTAAGTCCACCACCATCTCCTTGGTCTTGGTGATATTGAGACGCAGGTAGTTTGAGTTGCACCATATCACAAAGTCCTGTATCAGTTTCCTATACTCTTCCTCCTGTCCATTCCTGACACACCCCACTATGGCCGTGTCATCAGCGAACTTCTGCACATGGCAGGACTCCGAGTTATATTGGAAGTCTGATGTGTACAGGGTGAACAGGACCGGAGAGAGCATCTCTTGTCAACCATGGTTCCTTCACCCTTCCACCTGTTCCCTGCCTCAATGGCACAGACCCAACCGGAACCCCATGCAAGTGCTCCCTGTACAAGCTCCAGATTTCCCTGAGTACATATATTCCCATTTTACGCTCCCACGGTCCAGTAGAATATCTTTTCCATGAGAAAATAAACTGCCCAACGTGTGCACCATGAACAGTAATATATATATATATATTTTCCAAATCGAGGGGTCACTTTGGTCTTCATCCAAGCTAGGCTTTCAAAATCATAGAGCTGCAGTTAAGTTGTCTTTCATTCTTTTACATTCCAATGGGTAGAAGTTACCCCGTCGACATCTTGATTTGGTAACGGCAAAGTCTATCCAGCCAGAAGGCAGAAACACAGCGACTCAGCGATACAGGAACAGCTTCTTCCCCTCTTGCCATCCGATCCCTAAATAGACATTGAACCCTTGGACACTACCTCACTTTTATTTAATGTGCAGCATCTCTGTTTTTCACACGCTTTTAATCTGTTCAATATACACATACTGTAATTGATTTATTTGTATATTAGTATTATAATTTCACATCACATGCCGATGATAATAAACCTGATTCTGATTATAACAGACTGCTGAGGCCGCGCTTAGAGTATTAAGAGGCTGCTTGGTCCCCTGAGTTAAGGAAGGGTTTTCTGACATTGGAAAGGGTTCAGGGGAGGTTCACGAGAATGACTCCATGAATGAAAGGCTTATTGTATGAAGAGAGATCTGGGATTTGGAAGAATGAGCGGGGGGTGGTGGGGGTATCTCATTGAAAATGATGTTGAAAATCCTCAGTAGGGCAGAGCCTCAGTTGAAGTCGGACTCCCTTTTTGAAACGGAGGAATGTCTTTAGCCGGATGGTGTGACTTTGTGGAGTGTAGTTCCACCGGCCGCTGCGGAGGCCCGGTGCTGAGTGTATTGAAGGCAGATGTTGGCAGATTCCACATAAGTGAAGGTGTGAATGCTTACGGAGAGAAGGCAAAAAGATTGGGGTTGAGAGGGAAATGGATCTGCCATGACGACATGGTGGAGCACACCGGATGGGCCTGTTGGAATAATTCTGCTTTTATGTCTCATAATCGTTCATTGTAAGATAAACTGACCCATTCAGATACTTGTACTTCTGACATTTTTGAAAACACTCCCCACTGCTTCTTAATAAGTTTTCTGAAGTAGGAATAGTATTCTATACCGTTCTTCGGATGAGGGTGAGCTGTTGTCTTGAAGTTTGAGTAACAAGCTTGGCACCTTTCTATGCAATTGCATTAAATTCTGCAAAGACCAATATTAGACACGCCACAGGGGTGTTGTCTCTGTGTGCGAACACTTCAGGATTGCGAATGTTGATGCGTTGAACTTTGAATTCCTGAAATAATGTTGCAAAGACATCCGAGAGAAATTAAATATTATGTTGTGTGTAAAATCATGTACAGAATTGAATTTAATTGAATTGACTATTTATTTCATCCTGCACATACGTGATGAGTAAAAACTTTTATGTTTCGTCTCTGTCAATGTGAAATGTGGAATTTATGGTAATTTGTAATAAATAGTATGTACAGTAAAATATGCAACAGAACAGTCAGTATAGCTTAGAAAAGAAATTGTGTCAGCGTGAATTAATCAGTCTGATGGCCTGGTGGAAGAAGCTGTCCCGGAGCCTGTTGGTCCTGGCTTTTATGCTGCGGTACTGTTTCCTGAATGGTGGCAGCTGGAAAAGTTTGTGGTTGGTGTGACTCGGGTCCCCAATATTCCTACAGGTCCTTTTTATGCACCTGTCTTTGTAAATGTCCTGAATAGTGGGATCCCAATGCTGAAAAGAGGGAATCAAACCTGCAAGTTGCTTGTAGTCTCTGAATTCGATAAAAGGGATCAAGAAATAGGAAAGGGGGGAGGAATATTTAATATGAGACTAATGAACCAAAGGACAAAAAGCAACAAAGAAGATCTTCAGCAATGGGCTCTGAAGTTCTTTTATCATTATTTTTCCAATTATTTGCAGCAGAATTTCACGTCAGAATCTGTCGAAATACGGATGAAGGCAAGGCAGTGGATGTTGTCTCCATTGACTTTAGTAAGGTATTTGTCAAAGTCCCGCATGGGATGTTTCAGGTGTTCGGCATTCAGGATGAGGGAGAACATTGGATATGATAATGGATTTGTGGGGGAAGTCAGAGATTGGTTGCCTGTCTGGCTGGAGCCCTGCTACGAGTGGAGTGCTGCAGGGATCGTTGCTGGATGATAATGTGTTTAAATGGATAAGCAAATCTGCGAGTGACACCGAGATTGGGGGTGTCGTGGACAGCGAGGAAGGGATCTGTGAAAGCTGGAAGTATGGGCTGAAAAAACGGCAGATGGCATTTAATGCAGACAAGTGCAAGGTTTTGCACTTTGATCAGACCAACCAGCCAAGGTCTCACAGAGTGATCGTTAGAACAATTAGTAATGACGTAGCACAGAGGGATCTGCAATACAGGCTCATAATTCTTGGAAAGTGGCATCACAGGCAGAGAGTGTCGTAGAGAAAGCTTTTGGCGCATTGGTGTGTGCAGAAGGTGGGATGTGCTGTTGAAGTTGAACAAGGTACTGGTGAGGCCTAATTTGGAATACTGTGTGCAGTTTTGGTCACCTCCCTCCATGAAAGATATAAACAAATTTGAAAGAGTAGAGAGAAAATTTACAAGAGCTGGGTCTGGAGGATCAGCGTTCTAAAGGAAGATTGGATAGGTTAGCACTGTATTCTTCAGAATGAAGAAGATTGAGATGATATTTGACAGATGTATACAAAATCCTGAGGGGGTATAGATAGGGAACATACAAACAAACATTTTCCACAGAGGGTTGGTTTAAATACAGCAGTATAACCGTATAACCATATAACAATTACAGCACGGAAACAGGCCATCTCGGCCCTTCTAGTCCGTGCCGAACGCTTACTCTCACCTAGTCCCACTGACCCGCACTCAGCCCATAACCCTCCATTCCTTTCCTGTCCATATACCTATCCAACTTTACTTTACATGACAATATCGAACCTGCCTCTGCCACTTCTACTGGAAGCTCGTTCCACACAGCTACCACTCTCTGAGTAAAGAAATACCCCCTCGTGTTACCCCTAAACTTTTGCCCCCAACTCTCAACTCATGTCCTCTTGTTTGAATCTCCCCTTCTCTCAATGGAAAAAGCCTATCCATGTCAACTTGATCTACCCCCCCTCATAATTTAAAATACCTCTATCAAGTCCCCCCTCAACCTTCTATGCTCCAAAGAATAAAGACCTAACTTATTCAACCTTTCTCGGTAACTTAGATGCTGAAACCCAGGTAACAATCTACTAAATCTTCTCTGTACTCTCACTTTCCTATAATTTGGTGACCAGAACTGTACACAATACTCCAAATTTGTCCTCACCAATGCCTTGGGGCGGTGGAGAGTAAAGGGAGTGGAGCAGGGTGGAGGGAAGATGGAGAGGGAGGTGTAAAGCAGTAAGGAAGTGGGGAGGGAGCAATGTAGGGGCTCTCTAGGCCAGGCAGCTTCGATGGAAAAGAGTAAACAGTCGCTGTTTTGGGCCGATACTCAATCCTCCAAATGCATTCAGCATAATTGATAAGAGCGATTCGAGAAGGGAAGATGTAACTGCACAGTCGCTCCCCTTCATCGAAAGAATTGACGCTTCTAGTTCACCGCTCGTGATCAGAGCTAGGAAATGCAGAGCATATTGCTTAATGGGGGGGGGGGAGAGGCGGGAGTGGGTTGTGATAGGGACGGGAGCTGGAGAGGGAGGGGGAGGTCCAGGGAAGAGAATGTGGCGGTGGAGAGGAAGGGGAGTGGTGCAGGGAGAATGGAGAGAGAGGGGAGAGGTAGTGAGGGAGTAAGGAGCAACATGGATTAGTGAGAGGGAGGGGTAGAGTGAGATGGGGAGAAGAATTGTCAGCGTTAGAGGTACTTTTGAAGAAAACAATGTCAGTTTAGGCTTGAGAGGGAAAGAGCGAGAGGGAAGAGTATCTGAGGGGGTGGAGAGGAAGGGGAGGGAGCGGGGGAGAGGGGAAAAGGAGAGAGAGAGTGGGGAGGGAGCAACGGGGTTAGTGAGATGAAAGGGTCAGTGAGACGGGATGAGGAAGATTCAGAGTTAGAGGTACTTCGAAGAAAACAATATTAGTACAGGCTAGAAGGGGAGAGGAGGAGGGAGGGAAAGGAGGAGAGAGGGAGAGGAGGAGGGAGTGAGAGAAGGAGGGAGGGAAAGGGAGAGGATAGGAGGGAGGGAGTGAGAGACTGGAAGGGAGAGGATAGGAGGGAGGGAGTGAGAGAGGTTGGGAGGGAGAGAAGGAGGGAGGGAGAGAGGGAGAGGATAGGAGGGAGGGAGTGAGAGAGGTTGGGAGGGAGAGAAGGAGGGAGGGAGAGAGGGAGAGGATGGGGGGAGGGAGTGAGAGAGGTTGGGAGGGAGAGAAGGAGGGAGGGACAGAGGGAGAGGCAGCGAGGCCAGGGGCCGAGACTCAATCTTCCAATTGCATTCAGCATAGTTGATAAGAATGAGAGAATTGCTCAGCAGCGGACCATCGAAAGGATTGACATTTCCAGTTAACCACCCTCGCTCAAAGCTAGGAAATGCTCAGCGTAATGCTTAATAGAGGGAAGGGAGCGTGAGCGGAGGAGGCGGGATAGCGAGGGGAGCTGGAGAGGGAGGGGGAGGGAGAGGGAAGAGGATGGGGCGGTGGAGAGGTAGGGGATTGAGGCAGGGTGGAGGGAGGATAGAGAGTGAGGGATGAGGCAGTGTGGGAATGTGGAGGGAGCAACGGGGGTTACTGATAGGGAAGGGGTGAGTGAGATGGGGAGAGTATTGTAAGAGTTAGGAAACTGAGGAATACAGCGTTAGTATAGGTTGGAGGAAGAGGGAAGAGGATCGGAGGGGGTGTGGAGAGAAGGGGAGGGGTATGTGGATGGAGAGGGAGAGAGAAGGGAAGGAGAGGGGCATAGGTAGGGAGAGAGTGGGGAGGGAGCAACAGGGGTTAGTGAGAGTGAGGTAGTGAGTGAGATGGGAGAGGAAGTGTCAAGAGTTACAGGTACTTCTGAAGAAAAAATATGTTGGTACAGGCTGGAGGCGGAGCGAGGGAAGGAGGGAGGCAGAGAGGGAGTTGCAGCGGGGGAGTGTTAGGGTTAGAGTTACCTTTGAGGAAAACGAGGATGTCTGTCGCTAGGAGCGGTGGGGCGGAGGAAGTGCAGTGTTAGCGCTGGCCCTGTGACCTCATTGAACACGTGGCAGGTGCTGCTACTCTCCCGGGAGATCAGCAGGAACAGAATTCAAAACAGACAGCCGGAGGAAGAATAGATCCTCAGAGGCTCAGTGGGCGTGGAGCAGGAAGATGTGTTTTTAAAAAGGAGAGAGGCAGGAGCTGGCAGCCGATCAGTGGATCTTGGAGGCCTGATGGATTTCTGAACAGACACTACCTCACGTCTTTGGCTCTCTCTTTGCACTCGTTAATCAATTATATATATTTATACTGCTGTGTTAACAGACATTAAACACTTATCTAATGCAGAAAATAATGAGGTAGAATTGATCATATATCAACACTGAGAAAGAGCTGGAGGAACTCAGCAGGTCAGGCAGTATCGGTGGAAATAAACAAACTGTCGACGTTTCAGGCTGGGACCTTTCTTCAGGACTGGGACAGAAGACAGCAGAATAAAAAGGCGGTGGGAGGCGAAAGAGGACAGCTCGGAGGTGACAGGTGAAGCCAGGCGGGCTGGGAAGGTGAAGAGCTGGGGAAGGAAGGAATCTGACAACAGGAGAGTGGGCCAAAGCTGAAAGGGAAGTAGGGGGTGTACCGGGGCAGGTGAGAAACGATAAGGGGACAGAGTGGGGAATTGAAGACGATAGGGATGGAAGGGAGTATGGGGAGGGGGGGTGGAGGGAATTCTTTCCTTTCAGAAGGAGAGATCAAAATTCATGCCGTCAGGTTGGAGCCTACCCAGACGGAACATAAGATGTTGTTCCTCCAAACCGAGGGTAGCCTCATCCTGGCCCAGGACGAGGCCGTTGATGAACATGTTGGAGCGGGAATGGGAACCAGAATTAAATTAAAGGCAGACAGAACAGCAGAGAAATATAGAGACGTACGGCAGCAGAAAGCGAGATAAGTTCTTCACCATTATGTGCAGCGACATCTGGTGATCAAGATCAGTCTTGGCGTTTCTTTTCTTTCTCTGCACAAGTGGTTTGGCATTGTGCTTGCCGGACTGGTGACCCCATTCCATTATCAATGCCCTTCAGACATTGTCTGCCTAGCTTCAGAGGTTGCAATTCCAGGACATGTGATTTGCAACGCACTCGACCCGGTAGCACCTGCTCCAGTGGCTCGAGGGGGTGAGGTGGGGAGCTTGCACACGGGTGTGACACATCGACCGGGGGGGGGGTGACCTGCAGACCCAGCGGAGGGAAGGTGCGCCTCGCCCCACCTTTGCTAGAGATGTATATTCACCCCGCCACACAAGATAGGTAGAACCGCGTGAAAAAAACTTGGTTTTCGATTCCAAGTTCAGTTTAAACTCAATGGCCCTGAAACTACAGTCAACCCCTCACCTTCCATGATTCCGCAGGGACGGCCACGGGCGGAGGCGGCGATCGCCATGGCGGCAGATTCCAGCGGGAATCGGGATCTGAGCGGATCGCAAGCGAGCCCAGGCAAGTGCAAAATATTTACAAATGGCGGGTGTTCTGGTTCAGTCGCAATTGTCGGTGACGCGGTGCTGTAAATACTGTCAGTCGCGGATACGGGCTGGCTGAGACTGTAACATCACAGCCAGAAGCCTTCTTTCTTTTCAAATCTTTTTATTATTATTATTGTTGTTGTTATTATTATTATTATTATTATTATTATTATTATTATTATTATTATTATTATTATCCAAAATGACAAGCGTACGTCGAAGTAGGTGACACTTACAATGTCCCAAAGGGGGAGAGATAAAAAACAACGTTTTAAAGATTGAAAAATACGGTGACACGAAAAAAACGAAAAAAAAAGACCTACTGAAGCAAAGAAAAGTGAGGGGGGAAAAAACCCGTCGGGTGTTCAACCCCGCAGCCCTGCGTCATACAAAAAGCTTCTGAAGGTAAACATCAAACCGCCAGCAACAAAAAAAAGCGCAAAATCTACAATTAGATCGCGGAGGAAATCTCTCAATTAACTCAAGTGGTAGCAACGAGCAAACGAACCCCATCTTTTCTCGAAACCAAACACAGGTTCAAACGTAAGTTGGACTTACATTTTCACTTGCTGCCCGCATCTATATAGTCAAAAGATTGATTTTACCAAAATTTTTATACTTATTTCAGAATATCTCTGTTTTTTTTGACTAAGAAGTCTTTTTGATCAAAAATTGCTTCTATTATCTCATCTTTTATTTGGAGTAAACGTCAATTACAAAAAAATTGAAAAAAGGATGGAGGTCTTGCTTTGCTTAATTTAAGAACGTATTGCTGGGCTGTTGATCTGCAATATATGTCCTCTTGGTTACACTGGGTTGATAAGAGCGAGCGGCCAATTTGGGTAGATTTGGAATTGAAAGCTGTGAAACTGGTTTATTTAACCTCGTTGTTGGGAGCTGCTTTACCTATAAAATTAGCTGAAGTTGCTAATTTAAATTAATACCCTGTGATTAAGTATCCTTTGCAAATTTGGCTCCAGTTCCGTAATTTTTTTTTAATTTATCGAAATTATTCTTTAAGCCTTCTCTGAGGGATCCAATTTTTTTACGTTGGAAAAATAAAGGTATTAATATTTTTGGATCTATTTAAAGAAGATAGACTGATGTTCCATTGGAAGAATTTATAATTTACTATTACAATGGGATAAGCATCATTTATTTAAGATTAAACAAGTTCGAGAAAAGGAATTTAATTTGACTTTTATGATGGAGGACTGGGCGCGGATTCTGAAGTTGGTTAACTCTCCTTCGATTTGTGCTAGTCATTCACTGATTCAATTTAAAATTGTACATCGTTACCATTTGATGAAAGAGGGATTGTCTAAAATCTTTCCTAATGTTGATAGTTATTGTAATAGATATAAAACTGAGACAGCTACACTGAAACATATGTTTTGGTCTTGTTCTATACTGGAACAGTTTTGGAAGTCAGTTTTTTCTACAATTTCTAAAGCACTTAAAATTAATTTACAACCTAACAAATTAACTGTGCTTTTTGGAATAATTCCTCAAAATGCCCACGGTATTTCTTTGTCAGACCAACATGTTATTGCGTTTGTTACACTAATAGCTAGGAGGGCCATTCTGTTGAAGTGGAAGGATACGTCAGCTCCCACTCTGTCACGATGGTTCCCTCAAGTGATGTTCTGTCTTTGTTTGGAGAAAATTAGAAGTCGATAGAGGTTTTGCCAGACAGCTGCAGCGATCCCGGTTTGATGCAGATCTCTGGTTTTGTGGTCAGTACAGTTCCGAGGAAAACTTCCTTCTTCTTGTGACGAAGAGCATCAGGCATTGTTGGCCAAACTTAGAACTGCCTGCTGGGCCAGTTCTGGGACTAATTAATTCCCTGAAAGAAATAATTCCCTCCCGGAAGAAGTGTGCACCGGCCAACAACGAGACCGAGTGCGACATCTCCAGCTGGTTCCAGATAGTTCTTCAAATGTCGCCCTGCTACAGTTGCAGCGTGCGATCGACATTTTGGTAGCGTGGGTTTTGGACTGGTTGAGCAATCTAGCCCTTTGCCATCTACCAGTGTGTCTGGCGAGGTCTTGAGCGAAATGTGCAGCTCCAAGGCCAAGAAGCCTGCAGACGTGGCAACTCCAGCCAACTTAAGCATTGAGGAAGATTGAATTCCTCAAGTGTGGTGGCTACGTATCAAAGAGGGTTCAGGAAAGGAAGGAATACTGTGGATCCAGTGGTGTGTCTAGAGGATGAAATAAGAAAAGCACAAGTAAATAAAGAGACAGTGGTTGCAGTTGCTTTTGATGTTGAGAAAGCTTATGATATGTTATGGAAGGAGGGGCTCCTAATGGGAACCGGGGGGGGGGCAATGTTCAATTGGGTTAAGGACTTTTTAAATGGGAGAACTATTCTGGTGAAGATAGGATCAGGGATATCAAGCCAGTGTTTTGTAGAAAACGGGACGCCTCAGGGGAGTGTAGTGAGTCCAACTTTATTCTCCATTTTGATAAATGATATATTCGTAAATTTACCAACGGATGTGGGGCGGTCATTGTTTGCAGATGATGGGGCTTTGTGGAAAAGAGGGAGAAATATTGAACATATAGTTATGAAAATGCAAGATGGAATTAATCGAGTTGAAGAGTGGGGGACAAAGTGGGGTGTTAAATTTTCAGTGGAGAAGACAAAAGCCATGTTCTTTACAAGGAAAAAGCTCAGGGGACTTAATCTGACTCTGTATGGAAGTAACCTGGAGAGAGTTGAAAGTTTTCGTTTTTTGGGAGTACACTTTGACTTGAGATTAACATTGGAGAGAACATGTTAGATATGTAGTTGTTCAATGTAAAAATGTGATAAACGTCATGAGGTGTCTTGCTGGTTTGGAATGGGGTGCTGATTTTGCATCACTGAAGTATATTTATGTAGCATTAATTAGATCAAGAATAAATTATGGAAGTATTGTATACGGGTCAGCAGCAAAACCTGTGTTAGCAGAACTGGATGTCGTGCAAGCTCGGGCTCTGAGGGTGTGCTTGGGAGTGGTTAGAACTTCCCCAGTGTGTGCACTCCTAGTTGAAGCAAACAAAATGCCATTGGGGCTGTGACGTAAACAGCTGGAGGCCAATTACTGGATTAATTTAAGGGGGCATGGTGATATCCATCCTACAAAAAGGGTGTTGGAGACATGCTGGGAGAAGGAAAGGACACAAAAAGAAAGGTTTGTCTGGACAGGAGAGCAAACAGCAAAAGATACGGGTGTATATGATAAAGAGTGTTGTCCAAGTGTGGTGTGGCCTGTCAGACCTTTCTGGGTATTAGAAAATCCCTCTGTAGATTTGGAATTGCTTAAGATTAAATGCAGTAATAAAATGGCGGATATATTCAGTGAATATTATAGGTATAGGGAATGTAAATATAAAGATGTACAGATTTTTACGGAGGGATCAAAGGATCCAGAAATGGGTGCAACAGGGTCTGCAATTGTTGTGCTGAGTTATCAAGTGGAAATTAGCAAGAGAACGCTGGATTGCTTGAGTGTTTATGCAGTTGAAATGTTTCCCATATTGTTAGCACTAGAATGGAGTGAGCAGGTTGACTAGTAATTTTGTGATATGTAGTGATTCTGTATCGGCCCTTGCAAGCATTAAGGCGGGTACAGCTAGAGGACACCAGGATCTGCTTTATGAAATCCTGTTTGCAACTTCAAGACTGGCTGGACAAGGCAAAAATACCGCATTCATGTGGGTTCCAGCACATTCGGGTATTATGGGAAATGAGACAGCAGATAAGCTGGCAAAAGCAGCAGTCAAAAAAGGATCTGTAGAGGTCGATATTAAACTATCAAAATCAGAGGGGAAGAGCATAGTGTGGAGAAGGATAAATCAACAGTGGCAGCAGCATTGGGATAGAAAGCAGGGGTGTCAAAGTCATTTCAGGTCACGGGCCGGATTGAGCAAAATGCAGCTTCATGCGGGCCGGATCAGTCGGACGCGTGCGAACGCAGCTTTCGTTGCCTCCGTTTTTTCAGCCTGCTCTCATGTGTCTCAGTCTCTGCTATAACTACAAAGTGTTTCACTTTACAAATTCCGTTTCTTATGAAGAAGACTGCCGAATAAACACTAAAAACCCTGAAAACCTGGTACCTGAATAAACTCAGCATTAGCCATATCATACGCCATAGGCGCTTCGATTACTGGGGCCAGCTTTAATAGTAATTAGATATTATCTTGCGGGCCAAAGATAATTCCACTGCGGGCCAGATTTGGCCCGCGGGCCTTGAGTTTGACATATATGGGATAGAGCAATAAAAGGAAGACATTTACATTTAATTCAGAACAGAGTAGATATGGGAAGGAGTAGGGGAGTAAAGCGGAAGGAGCAAGTAATTATAAGTAGACTGAGAATTGGGCACAGCAACCTTGATGGTACTCTGGCCATCATAAATAAACATCCAACAGGCTTTTGCGATCTATGTCAGTAGAGCATATCCTTATTTCACGCAGGTAATTTGCACAGGAAAGACAACAAATGCTACAACAATTATGCAAAATAGGACTGGTAGAGAACAGTGTTAAAGGTTTATTGGAAGGTGGGGAGAGTGGTCAGGGGAGGAAATGGTTGTTTAGTTTTTTAAGGGCGACGGGATGGGAAAGACGACTATAGGCAGTCAAGTGAATGGACAAACGAGGGACAGTAAATCCTGAAGATGGCAGTAATGCAACAGTGTGGATGCCAACTGCCGAAAAAACTCAAGGAGGAAGAAGAAGAATTCCTCGAGTCCAGAGTAGTAGGCACGGGTGGTCACCGCCGTCTACCAGCCTCTCGCTCGTTGTTGCCGGAGGAAGATGGCTGCTAGTTACGTTCTCTCTCCCTCTTCGCTCACTGCTAATGGAGGAAGGTGGTTGCGTATGACTGTTCTCTCTCTCCCACCGCCTCCCGACGCAGCTTGTGCTGGAATCCTGGGCCTTAGGCGAGGTTTAATGGACGCCGTTTGTGCACTGGACTCTGTAGTTCACGTTATGATCTGTTTCTGGTCGCTCCTGTTTGGTGTTGCTATGTTGAGCGATTTGGATCAGGGAGGCTTGCAACAAAACGAACGACGTCGCACGGGACCGAACGAGCTTCAGCTGAGCTGTTTTTTGCCAGTTGGGCAATTTTTTTTCTGTGTGTGTGTGTGTGGGGGGGGAGGGGTGCTGTTGGCTTATGTCTTTCTTTGAACGTGGTCCATGCTTTTCTTTGTTGCGTGGCTATCCGTGGGAAGACAAATCTCAGTGCTGTATAGATGCTGGGACAATAAATGCACTTTGAATCCTCGGATAAGACATTTCAAATCCATTTTCAAAAGTAACAGGGGGCAAAAAGAAACGGAATGCCACCACAGCTGTCGGAAATCCCCAGGCAGTTAACGACTGAAAATGGAGAGTGTGCATTTAGGGGTCATGAACCTCGCGTTCATTCACGGGCAGCACATGGAACATCAGGGTAGTTACAGGGATCAGGATGAGCGCATGCAAACAAATCACGTGTCCTCCATGCAGTCATCGATCCCTCACTTGAGCGCCACCAAGTGGTCAAATTGGCCAGGCGCACACACGCACACAGTTGGAGACAGTCAGGCAACACCCGTGCAAATCAATATAACATTCGTCTTTTCGGGCTGAGGGTGGAAGCAGACAATGATTAACCGGTAAAGGTCATCAAGGAGTCTCGGAAAGGAGGGTGAGAGAGAAAGAGATTCACAGAGATATTCTGTCAGTCAGACATATAGATAGAAGATAGAGATAGATGTCCCCTAGCCTCAGTGGAAAAAGCCTGCTTGCATTCACTCTATCTATACCCATCATAATTTTATATACCTCTATCAAATCTCCCCTCATTCTTCTACGCTCCAGGGAATAAAGTCCTAACCTATTCAACCTTTCTCTGTAACTCAGTTTCTCAAGTCCCGTCAGCATCCTTGTAAACCTTCTCTGCAATCTTTCAACCTTATTAATATCCTTCCTGTAATTCGGTGACCAAAACTTCACTCAATACTCCAGATTCGGCCTCACCAATGCCTTATACAACCTCACCATAACATTCCAACTCTTATACTCAATACTTTGATTTATAAAGGGCAATATACCAAAAGCTCTCTTTACAACCCTATCTACCTGTGACGCCACTTTTAGGGAATTATGTATCTGTACTCCCAGATCCCTCTGTTCTACTGCACTCCTCAGTGCCCTACCATTTACCTTGTATGTTCTAAATGCAGGCTCACTTTTAACATTGAAGAAAAACGTGGACAGGTACATGGATGAGAGGGGTATGGAGGGATATGGTCCAGGTGCAGGTCAGTGGGACTGGTCAGAAAAATGGTCCGGCACAGCCAAGAAGGGCCGAAGGGCCTGTTTCTGTGCTGTAATGTTCTATGGTTCTATATACAGAGCAAAAGAAATTTAGATAGGCAGCCACATAGATATCTAGAAGATAGAGAAAGGGGGATAAGTGAACGAGTGTTTACAGAGAGAAAAGAGGACAGAAGAAAGGGAGCTACAGAGAGGGGAGGAAGGTAACAAGGTGCCAATAGGAGAAAGAGCGATGGTGCAAATCTTCGCTAAGAGAGAATCGGAGGAGGACAGACTCGTGCAGAGAGAGTGTGTGGGGAAGGAGTGTGAGGGAAAGAGAAAGAGAGCAGAAGAGAGAGAAATGAGAGATGCTACTGTGCACTCAGTAACCTTTTCAGTGGAACATTTCGTTCTCTTTAAAGTACTTTCTGGAATCTTTAACGAGGAGTATCTATACAAGTGCAGTTTGTTTTTCCCCCCTTTTCCATCCATCTCAACACATTTGTGTGCTTTTAAATTTCCCAGACACAGCCTCTTTCACGCTTCACCGTTTGAATGACTCCGACATTACGAAGGTGACGGAATTCTACCAGAGCCGACTGTTGCAGGCGATGGAAGAAGGGGTGACGGGCGTCAGCTCAACATTGACCTACGGAAAACACTTCAATGAGAAAGAGCATCGGGTGAGCGGGTGCAGTTATTGGGTGGGGAAGATGGCGGTGAGGGGATTTGCACTGGGTATCACGTCAAATACACAGTGTTCCGGAGTTTGTGTCTTGTGTGTTTTCTCTGACAGCCAAAGGGCAAGCTCGAATATTTATTGATTGAGAAGCAGCCTGGAATATGTCCTCCTGTCCCTTCAAGCCACGCTCCCTAGCATTCCCCCGACGCAGTCCGGGGATAATCACGGGACAATATCCAGGGAACAATTAACTTACTAACCAGAATTGACCTGGGACCACGAGGGGGAACCCATGCGGTCATCTGGATAGCATACAAACTCCTTACAGGTGGCCTGGAACTCGTGGAGACTGGGCTCACTAATTTACAAGGAAGTGAATTTGAAACGAGGTCTCGAGCTTAGATATAATAAATCCCTTCAAAGTAAGATAAAACTCTGTAAAGGCGGCAGGAGCTAAGGATGTTGGGAATGGTGAAGGTGGAGTGCTGCAGGAGGAGTGTTGGAGAAGTGGCGGAGAAGTAATGCCTGGGGCAGAGGTCTGGCGCGAACGCAGGCCGACCCAGCCCTGAGACGTCAGACAATGCCACTTGATTCCAAACAAGTAGTTTATTGATCATTACAGAAGATCTCTTTGGAGTTTCTTGTTCCCTGCCCTATCCCTTTCCCTTTTCTCAACCATGATTCCCCTTTCTCTGTCCCCGTTCCCCACACTCTGACGGACCATAAGACAAAGGAGTAGAAGTCGGCCATTCGGCCCATCGAGTCTGCTCCGCCATTTCGTCATGAGCTGATCCAATCTCCCCTTTAGTCCCATTCCCCTGCCTTCTCACCATAAACTTTGATGCCCTGGCTACTCAGATACCTATCAATCTCTGCCTTAAATACACCCAATGACCCGGCTTCCACTGCCGCCCCTGGCAACAAATCCCACAGATTCACCACCCTCTGGCTAAAAACAAAATTTGTCGCGTCTCTGTTCTGAACGGGCTCCCTTCAATCCTCAAGTCGTGCCCTCTCGTGCTGGACTCCCCCACCATGGGAAACAACTTTGCCACATCCACTCTGTCCACGCCTTCCAACATTCGAGATGCTTCTATGAGGTCCCCACCTCATTCCTCTAAACTCCAAAGGAGTACAGCCCAAGAGGGGTCAAATATTCCCCATATGTTAACCCTCTCATTCCTGGAATCATTCTGGTGAATCTTCCCTGAGCCCTCTCCAACATCAGCACATCCTTTCTTAAATAAGGAGCCCAAAACTGCACAGAGTGGCTGATGGAGACTCCTGTCAGAATCTGGTTTATCATCACTCACATACGTCATGAAATATGTTTTTTTTTGGCAGCAGTGCAGTGCAATACCAAAATATTCAGCAGAACTGTTGCAGAGTCTTTGTACCAGAGCTGTATATATGTGCCTCAAGACACTTGTGCAGTACTCTTCACTTGTGGTCGCTCCAATTGACTATCTCCTTTGAGTTCCGGGTCTGCATTCCCCAGTTTCTGATCATGTTTCCTTCAGATGGTCACCGAACTTGCGGACAAGGGGCAGAAGGCAGAAAGTTCGGAACTTCTCATGGATCTGACGATGGCGAATGGTCCCGCGGCCCAAAGAGCCATGTGGGACTCCTTTGTGAACATGCGCCGTGGGGTACCTAAGCTGGACACGATATTGAAAGAAGTTGAGAAACACGGTACGGCCCCGTCACGCGCTCGAACGCGGCCTCCCGAGCAAGTGCGATTCATTGCTGAGCTGATTGGATCTGCTTGAATCCCAACAGGTACCACTCTCCCAAGCTACGCAGTCGTCACAGAGGTTGTATCGGAACTGCCCAGCAAACTACACGGTAAGTGGATCAGCTTGGCTAGAGATGCTCAGGAAGAGGCTGAGGCGAGTAAAATTGCAACATTTTAGGATGCAATTGGATACAGGACTGTGCAACAAAGCTTTGATTTATATATAGCTAGAGTCCCTAAGCCTTTTGTTTAGTACTGTAGTAGATTTATGTCTTTCCAGTAACCAAATAACACTTAGAAACATAGAAATGTGCAGCACATTTCTGGCCTTTTGGCCCACAATCTCTTGCCTACCAGGTAAACTACACTGGAAACTGCTGAGCAGAGCCCTCTATTTTTCCAAGCTCCGTACCTATCCAAGAGTCTCTTTTCTCCCACTGGACCCACTCCTCCCTCCCTGTTGCCCACGGTCCACTCTCCTCTCCTCTCTCTCCAGCTTTTTTACCTTTCCCACCCACCTGGCGTCACCTAACACCTTCCAGTTAGTCCAAATCCCCCTCCCGCCCCCCCTCCCATCTTCTTATACTGGCGTCTTCCACCCCCCACCCCCTCCCCCCCCGCCATACCTTCCCGGTTCTGAAGAAGGGTCTCAGGCCGAAGCCTTGACTGTTCAGTCCTGACAATAGATGCTGGCTGGCCTACCGAGTTCCTCGAACATTTTGTAAACACAAAGTACACTGCAGATGCTGTGGTCAAACCAACGTGTACAAACAAGCTAGATGAACTCAGCAGGTCGGGCAGCATCTGTGGAAACGAGCAGTCAATGTTTCGGGCCGAGACCCTTCGTCAGGACTGAAGAAGGGGGGGGGGGAGAAGGGGCCCTATAAAGAAGGTGGGGAGGGTGGAAGGTGACAGGTGAAAAACCAATCAGAGGAAAGATCAAGGAGTGGGGGAGGGGAAGCAGGGAGGGGATAGGCAGGAGAGGTGAAGAAGGAATGTAAAATGAAAGCACTATGGGTAGTAGAAGAAGGCAGAATCATGAGAGAGGTGATGGGCAGCTAGAAGAGGAGACAGAGTGAAGGTGGGATGGGGGAAGAGAGCGGGAGGGAATTACCAGAAGTTGGAGAATTCGATGTTCATACCAAGAGGCTGGAGACTACCCAGATGGTGTTGCTTCTCCAACCGAAGTTTGGCCTCATCACGGCAGTAGAGGAGGTCATGTATGGACACATCCGAATGGGAATGAGAGGCAGAGTTGAAGTGAGTGGTAACCGGGAGATCCTGTCCGTTGTGGTGGTCGGAGCGTAGGTGCTCGACGAAGCAGTCCCCCAATCTGCGTCAGGTCTCGCCGATGTAGAGGAGGCTGGACTGGGAGCACCGGATGTGATAGATTACCCCAACAGACTCACAAATGAAGTGTTGCTTCACCTGGAAGGACTGTTTGGGGGCTCTGAATGGTGGTAAGAGATGAGGTGCAGGGACAGGTGTAGCACTTACGCTTGCAGGGTTAAGTACCAGGTGGGAGATCTGTGGGGAGGGACGTGTGGACCAGGCAGTCGCGGAGGGAACGATCCCTGCGAAAAGCGGAGAGGGGTAGAGAGGGAAAGATGTCCTTAGTGGTGGGGTCTTGTTGAAGGTGACGGAAGTCGCGGAGGATAATATGTTGGATCCGGAGGCTGGCGGGGTGGTAGGCGAGGACAAGGGGAACACGGTCCCTGTTGCGGTGACGGGAGGATGGGGTGAGGGCCGAAGTGCGGGAAATGGAGGAGATGCGGGTGAGGGCATCATTGATGACGGCAGAAGGGAAACCACGATTCGAGCATTTTGTGTTATGGGGGTTGCTCTTGTATCTGTTTCCTACCCACCATCCTATTGTAACCACTATACAGTACAGTGCAAAGTCTCAGGCACCCTAACTATGCTTCAGAGTTTTCCACCATCCTGGGTATATGGAGGGGAGAGGCTTGGAGGGTTATAAGTTGTTTGTAGACAACCGGGACTGACGGGGTGCGCTGGTCAGCAAGGAGCAGTAGGGCCAAAGGGCCAGATTCCATCCTGAATTACTGGATCACTCTATGAGGTAAGCTTTCATAGTTCAAAGTAAATGTATTATCAAAGCACATATATGTCGCCATATACAACCCTGAGATGACCCGAAGGGAGCATGTAACAAATTCCACGGCAACACGGGACGACGCACTCAAATAGTCGAAGTCACAACGCGCTTAAAGGAAGGGGAGCTGTACGTGTCAAAGATGGATTACACCATCCCCACGGTATTCCTGTAGGAATTTAATGGGGCACCTGTCGTTAGTCGCTGTCTATCGCCCTATAGTTAGCTGCCTCATTGGTGACCATGCGCGGAGCCAATAATGATGGAGGAGATCTTGAATGACTTTTTCGCATCTACATTGACTGAAGAAATGGACACTGGGTCGCTAGGAGTGAGGGAAAGCAGTATCAGCTTCATGGGCTCTATAGATGGGGGAGGGGAGGTGTTTCCTGCATTCAGGCAAATTTGGGGTTGATAAGTCCCAAGTGCCTCACAGATCTTCCCCATGGCCCGTGAAAGGCAAATGCAGAAACTGCCGGGGCCTAGCAGAGATACTTAATCTTTTGCGACCTGCGAGATGGCCAATATTTTTCCGCCGTTTGAAGAAAGGCTCGAAAAACAAACCAGGAAATTACAGGCCGGCGAGCCTGCATTCGGTCGTGGGAAAGTTATTGGAAAGTATTCTAAAGGGACTGGACGTATGAGTGTTTGGATAGACTTGGGCAGATACGGGATGGTCAGCGTGGTGACTGATGTCTGCCCAGTATTGTAAAGTTTTCTGAGAAAGTTACCGGGACAGTGGATGACGGCAAGACGGTGGATGCTGCCTGTCTGAACTTGAGCAATGCACGTGACGGGGTTCTACAGGGGAGGTTGGTCGAGAAGGGTCAGTCGCTCAGCGTTCGAGATGAGGAAGTAAATTCGATTTGGCATTACACTGTCGGAGAAGCCAGGGAATATTAGTAGATGGTTGCCTGTCCGACGGGAGTCTGTGACTAGTGGAGTGCAGCAGGGATCAGTGCTGGGGCCGTTGTTGTTTGTCATCTACATCAACGATCTGGATGATGATGCGGTCAACTGGATCAGCAAATCTGACACCAAGATTGGGGTGCAGTGGTCAGCGAGGAAGAGTATCATGGCTGTCAGTGGGTTCGGGATCCGATGGAATAACTGAAGTGAAAAATGGCGGATGGAATTCAATGCAGACAAGTGTTCGAGCTGTGGCACTTTGGTAGGACCAACCGGGGTAATGTCCTACACAGTGAACGGTGGGGCACTGAGGAGTGCTGTAGAACAAAGGGATTGGACTACAGGTCCATTATTTATTGAAAGTGGCGTCACGGGTAGATTGGGATGTAAAGAAAGCTTTTGGCACATTGGCCTTCATAAATCAAAATATTGTGTACAGGAGATGGGATGTTATGTTGAAGTTGGATAAGACATGGAAGAGGCCTGACTTGGAGTATCGTGTGCAGTTTTGGTCAACTACCTGCAAGAAAGATGCAGATAAACCTGAAAGAGTACAGGGGATATCGAGGAAGACAAAGAGATAGAGGTATACAAAATTACGAGGGGTATTGATTGGGTAAATGCAAGCACGGTCTCTCCAATCAGCAACACACGCAAAATGCTGGACGGATTCAGCAGATCAGTCGACCTGTTTGGAAATGAGTAGGCTGTTGACGTTTCAGGTCAAGACACTTTCTCGTGGCTGAGAAGGAAGGGGGAAGATGGTGGGAGGAGGGGAAGGAGGCGAGCTGGCAGGAGATGGGTGAAGCCACGTGGATGCAAAAGGTCAAGGGCTGGAGAAGAAAGAATCTGACAGGAGAGGAGATCGGCCTAAGTCTGAAAGGAAAGGAGGAGGGTTCCCTGGGGGAAGTAATAGGCAGGTGAGAAGAGGTAAAATGTCAGAGTGGGGAATAGAGGAAGGGGGATGGGGTAAAATGTTTACGAAAGGAGAAATTGATGTTCATCCCAACAGGTTGGAGGCTACCCAGATGGAATATAAGGTGTTGCTCCTTCGCCCTGAGAGTGTCCTCATCATTGCACAAGATGAGGCCATGGATTGTCACGTTGGAATGGGAATGGGAATTAAAATGTTAGTCCACTGGGAAGTCCCGCCTAAAGGGGGGAGGAGGAGGAGGAGGAGGGAGGATGGGCGAAGCGGTCCGCCAATTTACGACGGGTCTCAGCAAAGTAGAGGAGGCTGCATCGGGAGTACGGGATAGAATAGATGATCCCAGCTGATGCGCTGGTAAGGTGTCGCCTGGGAGAACTGCCTGGGAACCTGAATGGACGTGAGGGAGGAGGTGTCCGGGCAGCTGTAGCACTCAGTTCACAGGGATGAGGAGTAGGGAGACACAAATGGACAAGGGGATCTCAGGGAGCGAGAGATCCCTGCCGAAAGAGGGGGGGTGGGAGGTAAAATACGTTCCGTGGTAGGATTCAACTGGAGATGGCGTGGGTTGCGGAAGATGATGCGTTGGATGGGGACGGCGATGAGGAGCTGGATAAGGACAAGAGGACTTCCTATCACTGTTAAGGCGGCGGGCGGATGTGAGGTGCATTGTGAGGGCAGCATCAGTGGTGGAGTGTAGGAACCCCTGCTTCTTAAAGGAGGGGGGACAAATCTGATGTCCTGGAACCGAAAGCCACGTCCCGATAAGGTGGTGAAGAAGACAAGTGGCATACTTGACTTTAACACTAAGTACAATGAGTTCAGCTTCATAAAACTCCAGTTAGGCCTCAGCAGGTGTACGGTTATGATCGCCCCAACATACGAAGGATGTCAGGGCTTTGGACAGGGGGGGCCGAAGGAGCTGTCAGGAAAGGTTGGATAAACTTGGACTATGTTTCCTGGAGCGGCAGAAGCTGAGGGGAGTCTTAATAAGCTGGTAAGGAAGGCGGGCTCTGTCGTGGGCAAAGTACTGGAGAGTTTAACATCGGTAGCTTAGCGAAGGGCGCTGAGTAGGCTACGGTCAATTACGGAAAACTCTGAACATCCTCTACATAGCACCATCCAGAGACAGAGAAGCAGTTTCAGCGACAGGTTACTATCGATGCAATGCTCCTCAGACAGGATGAAGAGGTCAATACTCCCCAATGCCATTAGGCTTTACAATTCAACCGCCAGGACTTAAGAACTTTTTAAAAGCTATTATTAATGCTTTTTGAGATAGTGATTTAGATGCATATCATATTTTTTACTGAGTTAAGTATTGTATGTTATTAGTTTTGCTACAACAAGTGTATGTGACATTGGAAAAAAAGTTGAATTTCCCCATGGGGATGAATAAAGTATCTATCTATCTATCTATCTATCTATCTATCTATCTATCTATCTATCTATCTATCTATCTATCTATCTATCTATCTATCTATCTATCTATCTATCTATCTATCTATCTATCTATCTATCTATCTATCTATCTATCTATCTATCTATCTATCTATCTATCTATCTATCTATCTATCTATTAGAGGTTTATAAGATTACAGAAGATAGCTGGACCGTGTCTTTCTTACAGGGTTGCAATGGATTTAAAGTGAAAGTGGGTCAGTCAGGTGAGACATGAGGGTTACATACAGAGAGTGGTGGGGTGCTTGGAATACCCTGCTTGGTGGGAGGGGGGAGAGGTGGGGGGGGGTGTTCGAAGCAGATACTTTCAGGATTTTTAACGGATATCTAGATTGGAATATATATTTATAATGTGAGGAAAATCTGAGGAATATTTAGAGAGGGACATGAGCGTGAGGAAAATGTGTGGGATATTTAGATGGGAACATGAATGTGAGGGACTTGGGAGTTCCTGTGCAGGTTACCCTAAAGGTTAACCTTCAGGTTGAATCAGTTGTGAAGAAGGCGAATGCAATGTTGGCATTTGTTTCTAGAGGTATGAAATATAAGAGCAGGGATGTGATGTGGAGGCTCTATAAGGCACCCGTGAGACCACACTTGGGGTATTGTGTGCAGTTTTGAGCTCCTTATTTTAGAAAGGCCATACCGACATTGGAGAGGATTCGGAGAAGATTCACGAGAATGATTCCAGGAATGAGGGGGGTTACCGTATGAGGAACGTCTGGCAGCTCTCGGGCTGTGTTCCCCGGACTTCAGGAGAAAGGGGTGGGAATACTCATTGATACGTTCCGAATGTCAAAAGGCCTGAACAGATTAGATTTGGCGAAGTTATTTCCCATGGTCGGGGAGTCTGGGACAAGAGGGCACGACTGCAGGACTGAAGGAGATGTGGAGACGTTACTTTAGTCAGAGGGTGGTGAATCTGTGGAATTTGTCACCAGGAGCGGCCTATAACGGATAGAGATAGACAGGTTCACGATCAGCCAGGGCATCCAAGGGTATGGGGTGAAAGCAGGCGAGTGGGGATGACTGGAAGAATTGGATCAGCCCATGACGGAATGCCAAAGCAGACTCGATGGGCCGAATGGCCTACACCTGTTCCTGCATCTTATGGTCTTATGGTATAAGTGGAAGGATATGGGCATTGTGGAGACAGAAAGGGATCAGTTTTGTTCGCCATTTCATTACTAGTTAGTTTTGGACAGCATTGTGGGCCGAAGGGCCTGTCCCGGAGCTGATCTATACTTTATCCTCTAATCCAAGTTCAGTACAAATGCCTGGCAGCACGTTTCTCTTCGACAGGGAAGGATTGTTAATATTGCAGTTTACAAGCCGCTGAAGTGGTAAAACTTTGTTTACTCTTTTTCAAAGGCGTACAAAAGCAGCATAAAGAATATCTCCTGAAGCTGACCGAGACATTCGAATTGAAGCCTAGCCTGACGAAGAAAAAGGTGAAGCTTTCGCAGCTGGGCGACCGATACACGGAGCTGACCATCATTTCCCCGATACGTCAGTGGAGGCTGGTGGAGCACGAGCTGCTGGTGCGTGGCAAAGATCACGAGGAATGCCGGGAATCTAATCTACGTAGAGATCTGGAGAAAATCCGCATCGGCGAGCTATTTCGAAGCTGTTTTACTCGGGAGGTCCGCGTGGTGCAGAGGTCAAACGGGCAGGCGGAGGAATTTCATTCGGGGTGCTCGGCGGCTGCCTGTGGAGTTCCGGGGATTGGGAAAACGACCTTGGTGCAGAAAATAACTCACGACTGGGCCGCTGGAGATCTGTATCAACAGTTCCAGTTTGTTTTTAGTTTCAAATTCCGCGACCTGAACACCATTGACGGAAAAGTATCTTTGAAACATCTGGTTTTGCATTCATATGATTACCTGGAGAAAATTATAGATGAAATATGGAAGAATCCTACAGTTCTGCTCTTTATTTTTGATGGATTTGATGAATTCAAGGACAACATTGACTTTGATGAAAGCGGGAGTGGAACGGAGCGTCAACACATGTGCCCCGATCCCGATAGCTGTGGTGAAGTATCTGACATTGTCTACAGTCTAATCCAGCGCAAACTGCTCCCGGGATGTTCAGTATTACTAACCACCCGCCCCACAGCGTTGTATCTATTGGAAAAGGCGCAGATCAATCTCTGGGTTGAGATTCTTGGATTTTCTGGTGAGGAACGGAAAGACTACTTCATCAAGTTTTTTGACAAGGACGAGAAGGTGTCATCAGCGTTTTTCAAACACATGGAAGAGAACAAGATCCTGTACACGATGAGCTACAACCCCTCTTACTGCTGCATCCTCGGTCAGGTTTTGGGTCCCTTCTTTATGCAAGACGAGAAACGTACATTAATTCCCAGGACCATCACCCAGCTTTATTCCCATTTTATTTACAACATCCTGAAAAATCATATCGCCGACACTGAAAAATGTAATGATTTATTGCTAAGAGTTGGTCAGATGGCCTTCTCAGGACTGCACAAGAAGAAGATTGTGTTTACGGATGAAGATTTGATGAAGCACGATCTGCAGCCTTCCCAGTTCCTGTCTGGGTTCCTGGTGGAACTTGTAGAGCGAGATGATTTTGATCAGAAAGTTGTGTACACATTCCCGCACCTCACCATCCAAGAGTTTGTAGCTGCACTCGCACAATACCTGACTCCAGATCCCGGGGATATCCTAAAAATGCTCACTGAAGCCCACAACGAGAGCGATGGGCGTTTTGAGATCTTCCTGCGCTTTGTGGTGGGTCTCTCCTCCCCCGGGGCATCTCGAATACTGGACGAGTTTCTGGATTCTCGGTCTGGCGAAACCGCCTGCCGAGTGATTGACTGGCTGAAGGAGAGATTGGAAAGCCGGATTGGGCTGACTTGGAGCGAACAAGGTAAAAGGAGCTTGTTGAACACGCTGCACTACCTGTTTGAGACTCAGAATTCTGGGCTGGCTCAAACCACGCTGGGCTCTGTACCCAGACTTGCATTTGGAGATTCGGACTCCGGGAAGGCATTGTTACTCACGCCCATCGACTACGCTGTCCTGTCCCATGCGATTCGGCTCTGCCTGTCCATCAACGAACTTGACCTTCGGAACTGCTCTGTTCAATGCGAGGGGCTCCTCCAGCTGGAACCTGTCCTGAATAAGTGCCAAGTGTTGAGGTGACTCTTTTCTACCTGACTTTGCGACAAGATATGTGTTGAATGTTATTTTTGTTTTATTTTGCATACGTATAACTGCAATATATGTATTTCAGACCCTATGTATACGTGTACACTATGTACATGTATTTGGTATTTTGTATATGAGCAACTATGACAAGGCGTGTATGAGCATCAAAATACTCAGTAATCAACAGGTTACAGATTGGCACTGCGATCCTTCGTCTGGATGTCAAATTCCGGTCCGCGGAAAGCAATCATTCACTAAACAGATATTGGTTAATCTAAGTGTCACCCAGTAAGACAGAGGAGCAGGATTGGGCGAGTCTGCCCTCTGATCATGGCTGATCCATCATCGTTCGCTATCCCATTCTCCTACGTTCTCCCCGTAACCATGCCCTTAGTAACCAAGAACTTATCAGCTTCCGCTTTAAATATACCCAATGACTTGGCCTCTTCAACTGTCACTGGAACGAATTCTACAGATTTGCCACGTTCCTGCTAAAGAAATCCCTCCTTGAGTTCTGTGGCTGTGCCCTTTGGTCCGACACTCTCCCACTGTAGCAAACATCCCCTCCACGTCCATTCTATCCAGGCCTTTCAATATCCGACAGATTTAAATGAGATGCTCCCCTCATCCTCCTGAACTCCCAACGAGTACAGGCCTATTGCCATCGAACGCCCCTCCTACTTTTAACCTTTGATTCCTGGGATCATCCTTTGGACCAAAAGCATCTGATATTGGGTTCCTATACATGACAAGCATTGCACTACCATAAATATGAATTTTATGACAAGCAACCAGAAACAGATTGCACTTCTGGAAAAAAAGGGGTATTTTTGACATGAAGGATATCAGGTGTGTTCCCTCTTCTACCAAATTTGAAAGCCGAGAAATTGAACCTTTTAACAAAATATAGACACACATTACTGTCTTCTGGACGGGAAAACACATCCATATAATGCACAGACACACCCATGTGCACCTGTGGGCACACGGACGCACACCCACATGCATGCACACAAAGGGGAAGTAGTTTCAGGAGTATCGAAGGGTTAGTGAACACATCCCGTATGTCACAATAATGCTGCATATACAATACGTGTTTCGGGATTTCATAAAGTTCTGTGCTATTCCTAGTGAAATATTCCTGTGATATTTCTAGTGGCTCATGCATGGGACAATGCCAAGGAATGTTTGAAGCACAAGTTTTCAATGTCCCTTCAATCGGTATGAAGTCAATTAACTTTAATTTACTGCAGCATATTTTTCATCGATGATACAGCAATGATCACAGAAAGCCCCGAATCGATAAACCATCCATAATTGTTTTGTGTAATTTGTCCATTTGCACTCAGGTTGGAAGGAAACAATCTGGGAGATTCTGGAGTGGAAATATTGTCCAAGATTCTGACAAATTCCGACTCCAAAATACAAACAGTGGGGTAAGTCACGAACTGTGAAAATGTAAATTGAATTACTGAATGTTTCACATTTACAGTTGGCTATTAGTAGAGGCAGATGTATAATTAACAGGTATTTTCAAACTCGCATGATATTAGTTGACTTTCATTTTCACTGTTTCAATCCATTCTCTTTCTCTCTCTCTGCTTTCCTTATCCATGCTCTCTACATATTTGTCCTTTCTCTTTTCCACTTGCACTTCGAATGCTTTCCCCTTTGCTTCCTTATTTTGTGCTACTCCCCACAGTCTCTTTCACTCTTTCCTTCCTCTCCCTCTTCTCTTTCTGAGTTCCTGACATTTCTTCGCTGCCCTCTTTGTACCCCTATACCACCTCTCTCAGCTTTTGCTTTCGTCTCCTGATGTTCTCCATTCTCAGCAATCTTTTTCCCTGCCCCTTTTCCAGATTTCTTACTCTTTCTACTTCTCCATTGTTGTTCCTCTATTCTTCTTCACTCCCTTTGACTTTTTGCCTTTCTCTCTCTCCCCTCTCAGCTTCTCTTTTTCTCTTTCCCCTTTCTCAAACCCCCACTTCGTTTCTCATCTAACTTCCGATTATTTCATTTCGTCTTTCTCTCCTAGTTTCTCCAACCATTCATAGATATCCAATTCACCTCTTGTTTCAGGTTTCTGTCCATCTCACTCTCTCTCACTCTCTCTCTCGCTTGCTCTCTTTCGCTCTTTTGCTCTCTCTCTTGTTTGCGCTTTCCCGCTCTCTCTCTCTCTCTCTCTCTCTTTCTCTCACTCTCTCTCGCTCTTGCTCTCTCGCTTTTGCTCTCTCCCTCCCTCTCTTGCGTTCTGTCTCGCTCTCTCTGTACATCTTTCTCTCTCATTGTGAAATTTGTTACGCAGCAGCAGTTTATTGCATTAAGTAATAGTGAAAGCTGTAAATTACAATAAGAAGCACTGTGTGTGTGTGTGTGTGTGTGTGTGTGTGTGTGTGTGTGTGTGTGTGTGTGTGTGTGTGTGTGTGTGTACGCTCAGATACAGGTGCATGCACACACACAGACACACATGCTGGAGGGAGCCAACCAGAAATGTATGGGCTCAGTGGTGCAGGGTAGGTTTCTTGGGCTAGACGATGCAGTTACATCTTGAATTGGAAAACATACAATAACGATGCAACACAGCTGCACCACCGCAGGACCGAGCCGATTGGGAAACACGAGTTCAAACCCCAGCTCTACAACTCACAGACAGCACACCTTGTACACAGCAAAGGCAAGTTGGAACCACACGTCGGGCATTTCAGGGTGCTGGTGGCTGCAATCGGAGAGAAGATCATAGTTAAACTGGCGAATGTGAATGAACGAATTAGGCTCCCCAAACAGTGATAATATTCCATCAGACAGCATGCTAGCAGCAGCCAATGAAGCACAACTCACAATAGCAAACTCCAGCTAAGATGAAACTAATAACTTGATACATGCGTCAGTTCTGGAAATGCTGAGCTACAAAATGAAATACAGTGGAGACTACTGCTGAAACGCCCTGGCCCCCGGAGGCTATGACTGGAAGCTAAGATGAAAACCACAAGGGCGGAGGTCAGCAGAGTAAATGAGCTGCAAATATGTGCAAAGAACAAGGTCTCATCTCGGCCTCTAAGGAAGTACAGAGGCATGTCCGTAAGCGAAGCCCCGGAAACTGCCAAGCAACGGGTTAGCAGCTCTGTCTACCAGACTACAGAGGTACCCTGATGATGCAGAGGCCAAGCGAATACAGGGACTGTAGTCCAAAGAGGCTGAAAAAGATACACACATTTTCAGAGCAATAACCTGAAGCATCTGAAACAGTGACTGAGGAGTAGCAGGAAGAGTAGCATCACGTAACGCCAAGTGCCCAGTGGCTGAAAGACCTACGAGCAAGACTCTGCAATCTCCCAGGGGAAGGACCGGTCACCGTCACAGTGGAAGATATCTAGCGATGGGTAGCAATAATGCAGAGCTGGACATGAGCAGGGCCTGACATAATCCATCCCTGTTGGCTGAAGGAACCAACAGCATCACATACACAGCTAGCAGCTCAAATCCAGCAACTGCTCGAAGAAAGCTCCAAACCTTAACTGGCTGACTCAGGGAAGGACAGTGAAGAATCCTCGCAAAGGAGCAACACCATCAGACTACCGGCCCATAACCTGCCCGTCAACAACATGGAAGCTCCTGTCAGGCATCAGAGCCACCAAGCTGAAGGAACACGTGTTAATCGTGCTGAGCCCTGCTCAGAGAGGCTCGGTGATGGATTCAGAGGCTCCAAACCCGAACTACTGGTCGACAAGTAGTCATGCACAAGTCACGTCAAGTCAGGTCAAGTCACTTTTTATTGTCATTTCGAGCATAACTACTGGTACAGTACACGGTAAAAATGAGACAAGGTTTTTCAGGACCATGGTGCTGGATGAAACAATGCCAGAACTACAGTGAACTACGTAAAAAAAAATACATCAGATGACAGACCTACCCAGGACTGCATAAAGTGCACAAAACAGTGCAGGCATTACAATAACTAATAAACAAGGCGAGACTACGAACAGGGGATCCAGCCTGGATCGTCTGCCAGAACGTACACGTCTGAAGGCCCCACACATGATCCCTGGAATGCCTGTCTCTGTAGAAGGTCAACAAGAAACTAAGGACAGTAATGAAAATGGGAAACTTCTGAGAATGACAGATCTGGGATCCCGTGTGACTTCGAAATACAGGCTGATTGGAAGGTACAGGCCAACCAATTAGATACAGTAAT
Organism: Hemitrygon akajei; assembly: GCF_048418815.1. Classification (NCBI taxonomy): domain Eukaryota; kingdom Metazoa; phylum Chordata; class Chondrichthyes; order Myliobatiformes; family Dasyatidae; genus Hemitrygon; species Hemitrygon akajei. The sequence goes on from NW_027332063.1 coordinate 51,396, forward strand.
ACGGGACAAGGACCAGAAGAAAGCAATTGTAAAAACAAGACAACGTTTTTCAGGACCATGGTGCTCCATGAAACAGTTCAAAAACTAGACTGAACTATGTGAAAACAACACACAATAACTACACTAGACTACAGACCTGCCAAGGACTGCATAAAGTGCACAAAACAGTGCAGGCATTACAATAACTAATAAACAAGGCGAGACTACGAGCAGGGGATCCAACCTAAGCACAGACTGGATCGTCTGTCGGAACGCACACGTCTGAAGGCCCCAGACATGAACCCTGGAATGCCTGTCTCTGTAGAAGGTCAACAAGAAACTAAGGACCTTCATCAAGAAGGTTTGAAAGACAAATCTAGAAGTTACCTCCAATCCAATAGTGCAAGTGACCGTCAGATTTGGAATATGCCAGGATGATGCATAATTCCCGCTGTTGTTCTGCATGGGCTCGAACCCCCTCCGCCCGAGAGTGGATGTGGGTACAGTTTCAAGATTGGTGTGACCATCAGCCGGCTCCTGTACATGGATGACATCAAGCTGTCTGCCGGTTATGAAAGAGACATTGACACATTAATCCACACCACAAGGGTGTACAGCAGAGGCATCGGGATGTCATTTGGAAAAGTACACCCGGATGGTAGTGAAAAGAGGTAAACTCATGAAGACGGAAGGAGTCGAGTTACCTGTTGGCCACACCTGTACAGGTGTACCTGGGGATCCTGCAAGCTCATGGAAGCCACTAGAGAAGGCTGCCACATCCAAGTACCTCCATAGATAGAGAGATGTTAAAAAGACAACTGATTGGGAAGAACAAGATCAGAACCATCAATGCATTCGCACCGCCGGTCGTCAGAGACCCAGACGCAATAATGTGCTAGCCAAGGAACTGAATGGAAACCGCTGACATCACTATGGAAAATTCCATCCAACATCCAATGTCGAGCGACTGTACACTCACTGGAATGAAGGACAAGGGAAACTCGGAAGTGTCCAAGCCACAGTCCTGGAAGAAATGCAAAACATCCATGCGTATGGCAACAAGATGGCTCCCAAGGACGACCTGCTAGGAGAATATCCCAGACAGCAGGCAGGTGATATGGAAATGGAAGTGGGTGAAGCAGTGCCAGAGGACCAGAACCCACGGCCGGGCAAGCCACTTCCCGAGGAGCACCAGATATCGGAGGTGACTGACATAAGAGCGTCCTACCAATGGCTGGAATTGGCAGGGCTTTGGGACAGCGCACGGTTACTCCTCACAGCTGCACAAGAACGGGCACTGAGCCCAAGAGCGATACAAGCAGGCGGGTATCACGCCAGGCGAGGCCCAAGATACAGACTGTGCAGGGAACCCGCTGAGACCAGCCGGCACATGGTAGCAGGGTGCAAGATGCAGGCAGGGACAACACACATTGAACGGCACAACCAACATGCAGGAATTGTGTACAGGAATGTCAGCGCCGAGTATAAATTGGACACTCCCAAGTCCAACCTGGAAACTCGGGTGGAGAATGACGGATCTAGGGTCCGTGGGACTTCCGCGTACGGATTGATAGCAGGTACTGGCCAACCAATTAGGTATAGTAATACTGAACAAGGACCAGAAGAAAGCAATCGTAATATAAATTAAAAAGTTAAATTAAATAAGTAGTGCAAAAAGAGAAAATAAACAAGAAAAATAAAGAGCAGTGAGGGAGTATTCATGGGTTCAACGCCCATTCAGAAATCTGCTGACAGAGGGGAGGAAGCTATCCCTGAATTGTTGAGTGTGTGTTTTCATGCTTCTGTACCTACTTGCTGATTGTAGCAATGAGTAGAGGGCACGCCCTGGGTAACGCGGGTCCTTCATGGGGGATGCCGCGTTTTTCAGGCAGCGCCCCTGGAGGATGCCCCAGATGCCGGGGTGGGTAGTGGCTATGATGGAGCTGACTTAGTTCACAAGTTGAACGAAGGGTCTCATCCTGAATCGACAACTGATTGTCTATTTCCATTGGTGGTGCCTGACCTGATGCGTTCTTCCAGCATTTTGCATGCGTTGTTTTCGATTTCCAGCATCTGCAGGCTTTCTCATGTTTATGAGTTCACAACTATATCTCAGCTCTCCCTCACCCCCTTCTTGCCTCCTTTCTCTTTACATTCCTATTCTCTTCCACACCGCCCCTTGTCCATGCCAGATTCCATGGTGCCCACTTTGGGTATTTTCTTCTCCCCTTTCTTTAGGCCTTCTCTCTTTCTATTTCAAGGTTGTTTCATCTCTTTTTCCCTTTATCTCACTCTCAGCTCTTTCCTTCGCTCTTTCTTCTCTTCTTCCATGTTCATTTGTCCTGGCTTTCCTGCTTCATCAAGTATTATCCTCTTCCTCTCTTCCTCGCATTCACTCTCATTCTCACTCCCGTCCTGTTTCTGTCGCACCACAGGTTGGATAATAACAATCTGACAGACGCCTGCACCAAACATCTCATGTCCGCTATCATAGAAAACCCATCGCTGACGGAATTGGAGCTCGGTTATAACAGTCTCGGGGATCCCGGAGCGAAACAACTGTTCGCAGCTCTCAAAAGCCCTGAGTGTAAAATAAAGGAAGTACGGTAAGTCTTTGATTGAACGAGGTCCAAAAACATTGAAGGATGGAAAGCGGTTGGATCACTGCAATATATCTGAACCACTGATGTGTAACTGCTCCATTATAATTACTCAGGATTCAAGATTGTTTATTGTCCAAAGCCAACAGTAAACTAGATTGAGCATCCAGAAATGATACTGGAGCACTTACCGCCATCATGGAAACAGAGAGAAGTATTGGTAGATATGAAGCAATCTCTGTATTCGACAAAATGAGATGTAGCGGGCATAGATGGGGAGCTTCTCGGAGGAAGAAGGTCTGCCTGAACCAACGCTACGCGACATTTTATGTGCAAAAGACCAAAGCAGAATTCCATATTTACAATGCATTCACAACGCTTTCTGTGAGCTGCACACAAACTTCACACCCACACCAAGAAACGAAGCTTAATTGGCATTGTCTGGTCTTCCAATTAACTGTGGTTCACGGTTCTCAGCAACCCGTTGTTCAGAGCTGCAACTTAGATTTTAATCCCCGGTTCATATTCGCATCCGAGGATTGGTGGCTGAAGTCAGTTGCTGCAGTTGTTTGCACTATGTGCTAACCCCCCAGAAATGCTCCAAAAGTTACAAATGAGTAGTTGGAATATATCGCAGTTATCCAACTCAAGGTTCAAGATTGTTTGTTGTCATTCTTCAGTAGACGAGTGTAAAGGGGAACGAAATGATGATTCCTTCGTATGCGATGCAGCATAGAAAGCACAACAAGCAGAAGCAACACAATTAACATAAAGATATAAGCAATATGAAACATGATTCACAAGTATTGTATAAGGTCAGTTGATGTACATAGACTGTTGTTTGGAGTATAAAGTGACTAGAGGCGCAGGAGCATCTGCCCATATGGTGGTTGACAGGAAATGCTAAAGTGAGGAGGTGACTCTTAGCTAAAGGAGCTCTTCAAGGCAGCATCAGGGCTCATGAAAACCTTAGAGCGACTGATTTAATTTATATTTTTTTTATTTGACATACCACGTGGAATTCGCCTTTCTGGCCCCTCGAGCCACGCCGCCCAGTAGCCCGAATTTAACCCTTCCCTGAACGCGGGACAATTTAATATGACCAATTTACCTACCACCCCGCTACGCCTTTGGACTCTGGGAGAAAACTGGGGCATCCGCAGTTAACCCAGGTTGTCACGGGTGTGGGTGAGTGGGGGTGAGGGTAGGGGGACGTACAGAGTCTGCACAGGCAGTTGCAGGATTTGAACCCGGGTCACTGTGCTAACAAATAGGCTACTGGGTTGCCCTTTGTGCGGGTCACTTTGGATTTCCAGCACTTGCAGGATTTCTCGTGTTGATAGATTACATCCCCTCCGTCGTCGCCTTCGGTAGTTGGTTTGTTAAGCCTGCACTGTGAAGCGTTGTCCCAACCATCATGATAAAACCTCCTAATGTCGGACGTCCAAATCAACACACACACACGCACACGCACACGCACACGCACACACACACACACACACACACACACACACACACACACACACACACACACACACACACACACACACACACACACACACACACACACACACACACACACACACACACACACACAATGCTGGAAGGACTCCGCCAGTCAGGCAGTATCGATGGCAGTGAATAAACTATTGACGTTTCAGACAAAGGCTCTTCTTCAGGACTGCAGAGGAAGGGGGAAGACGCCAGTATGAAAGGCTGGGGCGAGGTGAAAGAGGTTGGTTAGCAGGTGATGGTTGAAGCCCAGTGGGCAGGAAAATTAAAGGGCTGGAGAGGAAGGAATGCGTTAGGAGTGGAAAGTGGACCATTGGCAAAAAGGGAAGGAGGAAGAGGAAATAACAGGGAAGAAGTAAGGGACCGGAGTGCGGAATCGGAAAAGAGGGAGAGCGGAGAGGGAGATTATTCTTTTCTTTCACCGCAAGTCGAGATCAACAGCAGGACGGTGGCCGTGTGGTTATGAGGTTTGGAACACAAGTGTAAAGTGGTCGTGCATGGTATGAGGTGAGTGGGTGATGGATGCCGAGAGGCTGAGGTGGATGGAGTAGTGGTGGGGTGGGTGATTGGGGAGGAGGTGTTGATCGGTCTTGACGGCTTGGGGGAAGGAACTGCTCTGTTGAGTCTGGTGGTCCTAACATGGAGATGGTGTTTTCCATCTTCCTGGATGGGATCAGGTAAACAGACCACAGGAAGGATGGCTGGGATCCACCGTGATATTGTGGCCCTTTGCCCATCACCATTATGTCCTTGACGGCGGGTTGTCTGGTGCCGGTGATTGTTGGGGTAACTTTAAGCTTCTTTCCCCGTTTTCTTTCAATCTCTTTATTGGCCTCCATGTGCGACCCCCAGCCTGAAAAACAACAGACTCACATCCTCCTGTGCCGAGGATCTGGCCTTGACTCTTCGCACAAACCGTTCACTGACGGAGCTGGACCTGGGTGGCAATGAACTGGGAGATTCCGGAGTGCATCTGCTGTGCACGTCTCTCATGGAGCCGGAGTGTAAAATACAGACGCTGCGGTAAGATAATGTGAGCGGAGGAGGAAGATGGTGTGTGTGTGTGTGTGTGTGTGTGTGTGTGTGTGTGTGTGTGTGTGTGTGTGTGTGTGTGTGTGTGTGTGTGTGTGTGTGTGTGTGTGTGTGTGTGTGTGTGTGTGTGTGTGTGTGTGTGTGTGTGTGTGTGAGAACAAACTCTGTGTATGTGTGTGTGGGTGAGAGAGAGGGTGAGAGAATTTGGAATTTGCTGTGGAATCAATTTCTTTTTCATATTGGGTATTTATTTCTATCAGATTTCTTTGTTTTGTGGCTGCTGGAAAAGAGACAAATCTGAAGGATGTTCTTATCTGCATACTTTGGTACTGCTTGTTCTTTGACCTTCTCGCTCTTTTGTTTTCACCTTGTTCGACTCCAGTCTGAACAACAACGGCCTCACGGCTTCTTGTGCCGAAAGTCTCGCGGAGGTTTTCCATAGAAACAACTCCCTGAAGGAGCTGGACCTCGGACACAATGAACTGGGAGATCTGGGAATAAAGCGACTGTCTTCTGCTCTGAGGGAATCCGACTGCCCAGTGCAGGACCTGCGGTAAGTGTCTGACTGAGGGGGACTTTGAGATCCTCTGAAAATCCCAGCAGAAAAGTAGATCATAAGACATAGGAGCAGAAATCGGGTCTGCTCCTCTATCCCATCATGGCTGATTTACCATCCCTCTCAACCCCCTTTTGTTGTCTTCTCCTCGTAACCTTTGACACCCTCATTAATCAGCAACCTATCAGCGTCTGTTTTAAATATACACAATGAAGTAACCTCTGTGGTCGTTCCATAGATTCACCACCCTCTGTCTAAGGATGTTCCTTCCCCTCTCTGTTGAATAGAAGTCCCTTTATTCTTAGGCAATATCCTCTTTTCCTGGACTTTCACCTCATCCTTTGGTGTTAATGAATTCTATAGATTTTCCACCTTCCTCAATATCATTTTTATTCTGAGCCTGTGCGCTCTAGTCTTAATAACTTCCCCCCAACCCCCCCCCCAAACTATGGGAAGCATTCTCTCCACGTCCACTCTGTTTTGGCCTTTCACAATTTGATAGGCTTCAATGAGATCCCCTGGCACTCTTCTAAACCCCAGGGAGTCCAAGGCCAGAGACATCAAATGCACCTCATGCTTTAACCCTTTCATTACTGGGATAATTCCTGAAGCCTCTTCTGCACCCTTTCCAATGCCCACACATCCTGTCTTAGACAAGGGCCCCCAAGTTGAGGGTAGATGAACCTTCACGGCCGCTCCTGCTCCTGTAACTGTTCTGTTTTAATGTTGGGCACCAGTCGTTCACAGTAACGTTACCACGCAATCCCTGTTTTACTTCACTCATCTGCATTTGTTCTCTTTCCGATGCTCAGGGTGAATGACAATGGTCTCACCGCCTCTTGTTCCGAGGACCTCGCGTCCGCCCTCCGCACCACCCCCTCACTGACGAGGCTGGAGGTGGGCAACAACAACCTGGGGGATTCAGGTGTGAAGACGCTCTCTACTGCCCTGAAGGATCCAAACTGTAAAATGCAGAAACTGTGGTAAGTTCGCGATGGAGTCGGATTCTGGACAAAACTGAACGCAGCGGTGTCTGACGCACAGAGGCCACTTCATAAGGTGCACCTGGTCGTTAATGCAAGTATCGAACCAGCCAATCATGTGGCAGCAAATTGACGCATAAAAGGATGCCTACATGGTCAAGAGGTTCATTGGCTGTTCAGGCAAAGCATAAGGTTGGGGAAGACGGGGTGGTATGAGTATCTCAGAAACTGCTGATCTGTGTGGAGATTTTCACGCACAACAGAGTCTAGAGTTTGCAGGGAGTTGAGTGAAACAGCAAAAATAAATACAGCGAGCAGCAGTTCTGTGGGCGAAAATGCCTTGTTAATGGGAGCAGTCAGAGGAGAATGGCCGGATTGGTTGAAGCTGACAGGGAGGTGACAACAGCTCAAATAACCGGGCATTGCGACGGTGGTGTGCAGAAGAGCAGCTTTGACCGCACAGCACGTTGAACTGTACAAGGGGTGCTTGGGTTCTGGTCCGACATTGCGGTCGCTTTGTAGTGTGAGCGTTCCAGTCTGGAGAGTGGGTTACTTTCCTCTGAGTGCCTCACTCCCAGCCGGTGTGAGCTGGGATCTATGTAGCGAGGAGATGTTGGATACGATCCGGCGGGGGATGGAGTGGGGTGCCGAGGTCTACTGAGGGTCGCTGAATATGACTTTTGGAAGAGTTGAGCTTCAACCGGTGCATATTTTAACCGTTTAATTATAATGGGCCCTTTTTGTGTGTGTGTGTTTTTTTTTCTCTTTCTTTGCCATCCATTTTGTTAGGTTAAAACTCATGAATATAATTCCTCTAATCGTGTGCAGTGCGCAGTCTGTTAATTCTTGTCACTGTGGTGTCACGGAGTAGCAAATTACACAGCATCCACGCAAACCGGCGTCTGGGGTGGGACAGCTGACCCAATCTCACCGATTGGGGTGGGACCGTAGTGTGCATGCCCTAGACTTACACAGCTCAAGGAAACTGGGGTGGGGGCGTGGGTTCATGTACCTTGCTGGTAGGGTAGCGGACACCAACAGAATCAACAAACTCATTCGTAAGGCCAGTGATGTTGTCGGGGTGGAACTGGACTCTCTGACGGTGGCGTCTGAAAAGAGGATGCTGTCCAAGTTGCATGACATCTTGGACAATGACTCCCATCCACTCCATAATGTACTGGTTAGGCACAGGAGTACATTCAGCCAGAGACTCATTCCACCGAGATGTAACACTGAGTGTCATAGGAAGTCATTCCTGCCTGTGGCCATCAAACTTTACAACTCCTCCCTCGGAGTGTCAGACACCCTGAGCCAATAGGCTGGTCCTGGACTTATTTCCACTTGGCATGATTAACTTATTATTATTTAATTATTTATTCTACACTTTTCTTGGTTGTTGCAACTGTAACGAAACCCAATTTGACATTTGTACCAAATACCAATCTTGTAGGGCTTATTTCTTACGTCTTAATTTGTTTGTTATATTATTACTTTGTGGGTGAGTTAATTGTGCTACGTTTCGCACAAATGGAATGTTGTCTTGATTGGTGGTATATGTGTATTCAGTGGCATGCAAAAGTTTGGGCACCCTTGGTCAAAATTTCTCTTATTGTGAACGGCTAAGCGGGAAAAAGGTGACCTGATTTCCAAAAGGCATAAAGTTAAAGATGACACATTTAAAAAAGTACTTTAAGCAAGATGACTGTTTCATTTCCATCTTGTACAGTTTCAAAATAACAAAAAAGGAAAAGGGACCCAAGCAATAGTTTGGGCACCCTGCATGGTGAATGCTTAGTAACACCCCCTTTGGCAAGTATCACAGCTTGTAAACGCTTTTTGTAGCCAGCTAGGAGTCTTTCAATTGTTGTTTGGCAGATTTTTGTCCATTCCTTCTTGCAAAAGACTTCTAATTTTGTGAGATTCTTGGGCCATCTTGCATGCACTGCTCTTTTGAGGTCTGTCCACAGATTTTCGCTGATGTTTAGGTCGGGGGACTGTGAGGGCCATGGCAAAATCTTCCGCTTGCGCCTCTTGAGGTAGTCCATTGTGGATTTTGAGGTGTGTTTAGGATCATTATCCTGTTGTAGAAGCCATCCTCTTTTCACCGTCAGTTTTTTTTTACAGACAATGTGATGTTTACTTCCAGAATTTGCTGGTATTTAATTGAATTCATTCTTCCCTCTACCAGTGAAGTGTTCCCCGTGCCACTGGCTGCAACACGAGCCCAAAGCATGATCGATCCACCCCCGTGCTTAACAGTTGGAGAGGTGTTCTTTTCATGAAATTCTGCACCCTTTTTTCTCCAAACGGACCTTTGCTCAATGTGGCCAAAATTCAGAGTCAGAATTTTGCAAAGGAACATCCAAACAAGCCAGATGCATTTTGGAAACAAGTCCTGTGGACTGATGAAGTTAAAATAGAACTTTTTGGCTGCAATGAGCAAAGGTCCGTTTGGAGAAAAAAGGGTGCAGAATTTCATGAAAAGAACACCTCTCCAATTGTTAAGCACGGGGGTGGATCGATCATGCTTTGGGCTTGGGTTGCAGCCAGAGGCACGGGGAACATTTCACTGGTAGAGGAAAGAATGAATTCAATTAAATACCAGCAAATTCTGGAAGCAAACATCACATCGTCTGTAAAAAAAAAAAGCTGAAGATGGAAAGAGAATGGCTTCTCCAACAGGATAATGATCCTAAACACACCTCAAAATCCACTATGGACTACCTCAAGAGGCACAAGCTGAAGGTTTTGCCATGGCCCTCACAGTCCCCCGACCTAAACATCATCGAAAATCTGTGGATAGACCTCAAATGAGCAGTGCATGCAAGACGGCCCAAGAATCTCACAGAACTAGAATCCATTTGCAAGGAAGAATGAGCAAAAATCCCCCAAACAACAATTGAAAGACTCTTGGCTGGCGACAGAAAACGTTTACAAGCTGTGATACTTGCCAAAGGGGGTGTTACTAAGTACTGACCAAGCAGGGTGCCCAAACTTTTGCTTCGGGCCCTTTTCCCTTTTTTGTTATTTTGAAACTGTAACAGATGGAAATAAAAAAGTAATCTTGCTTAAAATATTAAAGGAATGTGTCATCTTTAACTTTGTCTTTTGGAAATCAGGTCATCTTTTACTCGCTTAGCTATTCACAGTAACAGAAATTTTGACTAGGGGTGCCCAAACTTTTGCATGCCAGCGTATGGCTGAACTTGAGCATGAACCTGTCATCGCTCTATTTGTCAGATTTATTTACAGTACATTTATGGATATTTTATCTTTATAATCTTTACTTTTTATTCCCTCTAACGACCCTCAGCCTGAGTAAAAACGGTCTGACCGCCGACTGCGCCAGAGATCTCACCTCCATTGTCGCTGCAAACCCAACGCTGACTGAGCTGGATCTGGATCAAAATCACTTGGGAGATTCTGGAGTGGAAGTGTTGTCCGAGGCACTCAGGAAGTCGAACTGCAATGTCCAGGAGCTGAGGCAAGTGTCAGAATGATGACATTACGGACGGGAGGGTAGCGGAGTGGTTAACGCAATGCTACAACAGCACCAGCGACCCGGGTTCAGTTCCCTCCGCTGTCTGAGATGAGTTTGTACGCTCTCCCCGTCACCACGTGGGTTTCCTCCGTGTGCTCTGGTCCATTCCCATATTCCAAAGACGGACCGGTCTGCAGGTTAAGTGGGAGGCGCAGACTCGTTCGGATGATTGGGTCCATCACCCTGCTGAAGTACAAGAGAAATAAACAAATTAAAAACAATTTTTAAATGCCTCAGTAATGTTAGGGCTATCAGAGATAGGGGCAGAATTAGGCCATTTGGCCCATCGAGTCTGCTCCACCATGGCATCTTGGCTGACCCATTTCCCTCTCAGTTCCAATTCCCCACCTTCTCTCTGTATCCTTCCATGCCCTGACTAACCATGAACTCATTAACCTGTGCCTTAAATACACCCAGCGACTTGGCCTCCACAGCCGCCTGTGGCAACAAATTCCACAGATTCACCACTCTCCAGCTAGAGAAACTCCACCTCACCACTCTTCTCAGTGCACATCCTTCTGTTCTGAGGCTGTGTCCTCTGGTCATGGACTTGCCCCGCTGTAGGAAACGTCCTCTCTCCACATCCACTCAATCAGGGCCATTCGACAATCGATAGCTTTAAATGAGATTCCAAACCCTCCCCCGCCACATTCTTCTGAACTCCAGTGACAGGAGGCCCAGAACCATCACACCATTGACTGGATAAAGTCCTTAAAGATAACACAGATGATCCTGATCTGTTTTGTATCACCAGACGACAATTACATGCCGGACGGTTGGTCACATTCGTTCCTTCCAGTGCGAGGCTCACCTGATTTCTATTCCTCTTTCCTTCCTCCGTTCCCCAGTCTGAATGACAACAGCCTCACCGCCTCTGCTGCCGAGCATCTGGCCTCGGCTCTCGGCAATAACCCCTCGTTGACTGCACTCTCACTGGGTGACAATAATCTGGGAGATTCAGGAGTGAAGCTGCTGTCCGAAGCTCTGAAGACCACAGACTGTAACATACAGGAATTACGGTAAGAAAGTGTGGGGGATAACGAAACCCTGAGGCACACCGCGGATGCCTCTAATCAGCAAATAGACTTTATTTTGTACAAGTATTGTCGGGCGGCACATTTGCCTGTTTTTATGATGATAAAGGATGGAAAGCTGGCAAACCGCCGGGCGGATTCGAACTGGGGACCATTCGCCTGAAGGTCTGGTGCTGATTTCACTACACCACCGGCCGGCTGGTTGGTGTGAATGCAAATGTCTAATTGACCAATCATGAGGCAGCACCCCAAAGCACAAAAGAACGTGCAGCCATGGTCAGGAATTGTTGTTCAGACCAAACAGCAGAGTACTGTAGGAACGTGATCAAGTGACTGTGGCCGTGGAGTGATTGTTGGCAGGAGACAGGGCAGGTTTGAATATCTCAGAAACTACAGGAGCTACTGAATAACGTGGCCAAGGAGTGTGTTACATCAGATTTTCATTTTGTTTCTGGGGCCTGATTCTCTGATCCCTAGGCTGAACAACAATGGTCTCACACCGTCCTGCGCGGAGGATCTCGCCTCTGCGCTCGTCACAAGCGACACGTTGACGGGACTGTACCTGAATGACAATAATCTGGGAGATTCCGGGGTGAAAGTGCTGAACGAGGCGCTGATGCATCCAGACTGCAAGATAGAGAAACTGGGGTGAGTACCAGTCTTTGAGAGGCACTGAGACATCGGACTTTCCAGGGCCTTTCAAGATCACAGCTTCAACACATTTTCCAATGCAGTAGCTCATTGCATTAAAAACGGAGAGCGATTCTGGAGTCAGGATACAGGATTGCCTACCGCAACAAATATAAAGGGGAGTAAAACAATTGTTACTCTGGATCCAATTCTGAATAAACATGATTCATAGAGCATACTGTACAAAAGTCTTAGGCACATACAGTATATGTAGAAAGGGGTCCCAAGATTTGTGCACATTACTGTAACATGTCTATGTATTACACTGACCTACTGCAGCCAAAAAGCAATCATGACACGTGATAAACCTGATTCAGATATGGTCCTGCATTCTGGGCTGAAAGTGAGGAGGGGAAAGGCAGAGAGGAGGGAGCATAAAACATTCTGGAATGATCAATATCTCAGTGCTGGGTGCATCTGCTCCCGCGCCAAGCCCCTGTCCCTGGCACTCCTCTGCGAACTCACCTGCACCCCTCCCCCGGCGCTCCACCCTCGCCATTCCCAACATCCTTTGCTCGCATCGGGTTTAACACCTCGCACTCTGTTCTCAACGTTGACATTTGCAATAGTGTGCAAAAAGGTTAGAACCCTAGCTATATCTACAAACGTACATATACACCTCAGTCTGTTGCACACTACTGTATATAATCATTTCATCAGTCCTATAGAACACAGCATACAATGATCCAAGTGGTATATGCGATTACTTACATAAATTGACAGATTCTGTGTACCTAAACTGATACTAGGCGCAGGAATATGTGAAATTAAGGGGACTTAGACATGAAGTGATGAGAGTTAAATTGTGACCCTTGGCAAGAGCAAACCTTGCCTAATTTGTCTCTCTCCCTTTTTCCCTCCCTCTCTCCGTGCTGTCCTACCCCCACCCTGTTTGTTTTTCTCCATTTCTCTGGCTTTCTCCATTTCTCCATTTTCTCGTCTGTCTCACTCTCCTCTCGTCCTCAATCTCCACTCTCCCTCACTCTCCTCTCTCTCTCTCATACACACGCACACATTATGTTTCTTCTACAACCCCCACTTGCTCCTTCTCCCTCTGACTCACACTCATGCACAATTTCTCTGTCTTCTCTATCTGCCACACTTGCTCTGCCCCTCTTTTGCACTTCTTCTCACCACTCTCTGACACACCTCTCTCTCCTACCCTTCCCACTTGCTCTGACCCACTCTTCCACCCCGTTCTCTCTCTACCCGAATCCCTCCCACACGCTCCCCATCTCCCCACTCTCCTTCCCCCCTCTCGGTTTGCCTCTCTCTCATCCCTCCTCCTCCCTTGTCCCCTCCCCCTCCTTCTCCTTCTCCCTCTCTCGCACCCCTAGTCTTTCCGGCACTGGTCTCACTGACTCCGGCTCGGAAGACCTGATGTCCAACCTCAGCACCAATCCCAAGATGAAGGACGTGAACCTGGGGTCGAGTTTCTCCTCAGACCAACTCAGTTGCTCACTCTCCTCGACTGATCATCAGGAGTCTGATGTGGAGACAGTGAGTGTTTCCTGTGTTGATGGGAAAGCATAGAATTCCAGGCAAAGTCTCACTGATAGAAAACAAATGGTAACGTGGAGCAGTTGTAATTTTCACTGTCTGTGGATGATTTATGACTTGCCGAACATGACCAGGTTTTGTTTTCAATTTCAATGCCTGATTTCAGGCAACTGCAACTATTGGCTTTGTAATAACAAGTAATACGGGATGCCAGTGGGATGGAAGTCTTCTTTGTCATGCAGCATGGAAGCAAAAGATGTCAGTCTGTCTGCTATTGGTACCGTTTTTCGACAGTTCATTTTATTTTGCGTGCAGGCCATTTATCAGTCTTGGTCTGTGCAGTTTTACAAGTTTCAATTGTCCTCAGTTCTTTGAATGTGTGTAAGGGAGTGAATCTCAAAGTATAGGGTGACATAAACATACCTTGATAATAAATTTCCTTTCAGGTTTCAACTTAAGACCATCAGACCATAAAATAGAGGAGCAGAAGTGGGCCGTTCGGCCCATCGAGTCTGCCCCGCCATTCAATCATGGGCTGATCCATTTCTTCCAGTCATCCCCACTCCCCTGCTTTCACCCCATCGCCTTTGATACCCTGGCAAATCATGAACCTATCACTGCCATAGATACACCCAACGACCCGGCCTCCACAGCCTCTCGTGGCAACAAATTCCACAGATTTACCACCCTCTGACTAAAGTAATTTCTCCGCATCTTAGTCCTAAAATGACATCCTTCAATCCTGCAGTCGTGCCCTCTTGTCCTAGAATCCCCTACCATGGGAAATGACTTTGCCACATCAGGACTTTTAACATTCGGAATTTTCTTACGAGATCCCCTCTCATTCTCCTGAACTCCAGGGAATACAGCCCTTATGTTCCTCATACGGTAACTCCTCCATTCCTGGAATCATTCTTGTGATTCACCCCGAACACTCTCCAATGACAGTATATCCTTTCTAAAATAAGGAGCCCAAAACTGCACACAATACTCCAAGTGTGGTCTCATGAGTGCCTTAGAGAGCCTCAACATCACAACCCTGCCCTAATATTTTCTACCTCTGAACTTTGTTCAGCATGTGATCATATCCATCCATTTCTTTATTTATTGACCTATCCGTTCATTCATTTATTGATCAGTTTATCCATTTGTTCATTTATTGATCTGTCTTCGTGTTTTTCTACCAGCTTCTCTATTAGTTTGTTTGTCTGTCCATTTATCCGTTGTTGAGGTACAACACAGTAGCCAGTCCTTCTGGCCCATCGAGCCCATACTGTCCTGTTGCACCCATGTGACCAATTAGCCTACTTGCCCCTTAAGTCTTTGGGCCATGTGATGAAAGCAAATCATGCAGAGGGCACCCAGGCAGCCAAGGGTGGAAGGCAAAGCTCCTCACAGGCAGCCGCCGGAATTGAATCCGGGTTGCAGCTGTTGAGCTGACCGCGGCACAACCGCTTCGACTTGTGCAGCACGTAACATCTGTAGTAGTGCTGGCAGTTTTCATTTCTTATTTGGCGGGGGTTAAAGGTGGACTTGTCGAAAACCTTTCATTGCGTCAGTGGAAGGCTGAGCAGGTTGGGTCTCAGCTGATTCAATCTTAGACGAATAAAACACACGCACGCACGCATGCACTCACACACAGAGATATATACACCTATGTTTTATTTCATTCACACATATACGTCTCTGCGTGTTTGTTTGAGTGTGTGTGTGTCTGTCTGAGTATGTATATATGTTGCTTAAAGTAGCCATTTTCTCTAGCAAGGGATATCTACATAAAGGGGCAGAATTTAAAATAAGGGACCGTCCATTCGATGGGCATTGGGATCGGAAAACAGTGTTGTCCGCCCCAGATGCTTTGTTCAAAGTAAAATTTGTTATCAAAGTATGTGTACTGTATGGGGCCTGATATTACCCCAAGGTTCATTTATGTGGGCATCTGCAGTAAAACAAGGTCAATACAAGAGAGTCACTGAAAAAAATACACACAAAGACTGATAATCAACAAGTGTTCAAAAGAAGACAAATTGTGCAAATGCAAAATAAACTGTATAATGGCAATTAGGTAGTTTAGTAAGTGAATAAATAAACAAAGTCTTAAGTAATAATGCTGAAATCAGCAAGAACAACTTACTTCATTATAATAGCCATTCTAAACGCACATAACTTACAGAAATGAATAAGTGGACCGCACAGGAAATATGGTGAATTAAAAGAGGGAATTGGAAGATGAACAGGGTATACATTGTCCCAATATTGGTTATCATCACAGAGGCACTAACTCAAAAGCATTAAACAGTTCGGGCTACACAGTATTATCTATGAGAATCTTCAGAAGGCCACAATTAAACTAGCATAGCCCGAAAGCTTCTAGTAATTGAGAAATGAGTGTGTTTGGCTATGTCCATACCTCTGATTTTTAACGGCTTGAGCTGAGAAAAAAAAATATTCATAGCAATAATAAATTGAGAATATGAGTTGTTTATTTCTTTAAAACATGAGTCCACATTTTGAGTAATCAGTTCAGTTTTCAGTTGAGCAGTTTTTTTTTCCAATGATTCTCTTGTTTTACCGCCAGTGCCCACATAAATGAATCTCGGGGTAATTTTCGACTCTGCTTCAGGAGCCTGAGGGTTGAAGGATGACTAGAGGTCCTGAACCCGGTGGTGTGGGACCTGAGGCTCCCGTACCTCCTTCCCAATGGCAGCAGTGAGAAGGGAGCATGGCCTGGAGGGTGGGCTCCTGGATGACGGAGGCCGCTTTCTTGGAGCGCTGCTCCTTGTAGATCTGCTCAACGGCGGAGAGGGATTTTCCCTGCGATGAACTGGGTTGTAGAACTTTACGCTTTAGCAGAGAGGATTGGGGGTATGTGAAACAGTCAGTGACATAGATTTGCGAGCAGCGACGACAGACGCCGAGCCTATTCTTATGAATTGGGCTGTTACACCTTTTACCCCTGATTCGCGAGAAGACGTCACGTGTTTCTGCTGCTCTGCATTATGTGATAGAGCAGGCATTAATGTCTAATCTCACGTTATTTTACAGTCTGCGGCAGAATCTGTTTAAACCTTTCGGGCAGGAACGGCCGTGGCTGCTGCAGGAATCTGGATCGTGCTTGATGGTGCAAACGTGTTGGACCCGCTGCTTTGGCATTGATGGTTGCCTTGTATATAAAAAAAACCTTCTGGTTATACGATGATATTTTAATGTGTCTTTTTGTATTTTTTTTTACTATATTCATCTTATTAACCCAATAAAATGTAATAGAGTTCACTTAAAAGTGCATCGCTTGGTTATTGTGCAACATCCTGTTTTTCTGATTCAGGGCTATAAACTTACTTGTAACTTCTATAACAGTTGCAGATGTCCCTATTCAATTTGCTTGCGGAATTCTCTCCAGCATCTACAAAGTCAAAAGAGGCAGTCAATGTTTCAGATCAAGTCCTGTATCCGGACCTGGATAGCGGATGCGTGAGGCAACCAGTATAGATGGTCGAGAAGGAGGGGTGAGAGGAGACAGGACCTGGGAGGTGAAGTCTGACCAGCTGAGGTCGGAGATGATGAAGATAGTCACAGAGGAGAAGATTGAGAGCTGGGTCCTCTGGATAGGGAAAGACTTGTCAGTGTGAAGTGCATAACTCTTGAGAGTCTATTAATTTAATGTGGTGTCGTAATTTCAAACCAACTGACGGGGAGTGTCAATGGCGATTAGAGCTGAGGCTCGTATCATGAAATTTATTGTTTTGCGGGAGCAAATCGTTCGTTCATCATGTGCCGTGTTGTATGACGTGGACGATTATGGCCTTTCCAACGCTATCGTTGTTCTTGACAATTTTTTTCCCCCCAAAGTGTTTTGCCATTGCCGCCTTTTGGGGAGTGTGTTTACAAGACGGGTGACCCCTCCCCACCCACCCCTACTCCCCCGAGCTGTTTCCAATGCCCTTCAAAGATTGTCTGCTTGGCGTCAGTAGTTGCGTAACCAGGACCTGTGGTATGCACGAGTTCCTCAGCCGACCAGCCACCACGTGTGGCCAAGGCTGCACGTGACCCGGATCCGGGGACAAAGCAGAAATCAATCATCGCAGCATCTGGTTTGATAGCACCCAGACAGAATATTTTACCACCGTGAGGGTGGCCGCATCTTGGCTCGAAAGGAAGCCACGGACTGGAATAGAAGTCGGAAGTAAAATAGCGCGCACAAAATTCTGGATGAGCTCAGCAGGCCAGGCAGGGGCTCTGAAACGTTTGTGCCCGGAACGTCGACTGTTGGCCCTTTTCCATCGATGCTGCCCGGCCTGCTGAGTCCCTCCAGCATTTTCTGCGCGCCGCTTTGATTTCCGGCATCTGCAGAGTTTCTCCTGCTTGTGATCGAATTGATATGTTTGTTCGCCGGGGAATCGTGCTTGTGGCGGATGCTGCTGAGGCGCTTGACGAAGTGGTTTCCCCCACCCCCAATCTATGGCGGGTCTCACCAATGTAGAGGAGGCCGGACCGGAAGCACGGGACGGAATACCCGACCCCAGCAGTTTCGCAGGTAAAGTGTGGCGTCACCAGGAAAGTCGGATTCAGGTCGTGAATGAGGTGCCAATCCTCCTTCCCCTCCCTGCACCTTTTTATTCTGCGGTATGCATCCCCCCTTTCTTTCCAGGCCCGAAGACGCGTCTCGGGCCGAAACGTCAACCGCTTGTCCCGTCCTCTTTGTGATTTCTACAAATGATCTGGATGAAGAAGTGGAAGGGTGGGTTAAGAACTTTGCTGATGATACAAAGGTTGGGGGTGTTGCGGATAGTCTAGGGGATTGTCAGAGGTTACAGCGGGACATTGATAGGATGCAGAACTGGGCTGCGAATTAGTGGATGGTCTTCAACCCCAATAAGTGTGAAGTGGTTCATTTTGATCGGTCCAGTTTGAAGACATAATATAATATCAATGGTAAGGCACTTGGCAGTGTGGAAGATGTGAGAGATCTTGGGGTCCGTGTCGATCGGACACTCAAAGCTGCAGCGCAGGTTGACAGTGTTGTTCAGAAAGCACGTGGCGTGTTGGCATCCATCAACCGTGGGATTGATTTCAAGAGCCTGAGGTAATGGTACGGCTCTATAAGACCGTGGTCAGACCCCGCCTGGAATACTGGTCACCTCGCTACAGGAAGAATGTGGATACTTTAGAGCAGGGGTGTCAAACTCATTTTAGGTCACGGGTCGGATTGAGCAAAATGCAGCTTCATGCGGGCCGGATCACTCGGACGCGTGCGAACGCAGCTTTCGTTGCCTCCGTTTTTTCAGCCTGCTCTCATGTGTCTCAGTCACTGCTATAACTACATAGTGTTTCACTTTACTAATTCCGTTTCTTATGAAGAAGACTGCCGAATAAACACTAAAAACCCTGAAAACCTGGTGCCTGAATAAACTCAGCATTAGCCATATCATGCGCCATAGGCGCTTCAATTACTGGGGCCAGCTTTAATAGTAATTAGATATTATCTCGCGGGCCAAAGATAATTCCACCGCGGGCCGGATTTGGCCCGCGGGCCTTGAGTTTGACATATATGCTCTAGAAAGAGTGCAGAGGGCATTTACAAGGGTGTTGCCTGGATTGGAGGGTGTAGTATATGAGAAGAGATTGAGTGTACTTGACCTTTTCTCCTTGGAGCGACAGAGGATGAGAGGTGACCTGACAGAGGTGTATAAGATAATGATGAGGGACATCGATCGTGTGGATAGTCGGAGGCTTTATCCCAGGCTGAAAGTGCTAACAAGAGGGGGCATAGTGTATCACACAGAGGGTGGTGGGTGCGTGGAATGCACTGCGGGCGGCAGCGGTGGAAGCGGATACAATAGGGTCTTTTAAGAGACTCTTATTTAGGTACATAGAGCTTAGAAAAATAGAGGCATATGTGGTAGGGGAATTCTAGGCAGTCTCCACATGGTCGGCACCACATTGTGGGCCGAAGGGCCTGTAATGTGCTGTGAATTTCTATGTTCAATGTTTAATCTTTTTCTCTAGGTCCTGCTTCCTCTGCTCAGTTCCTCCATCATTTTGTGTGTGTGTGTGTGTGTGTGTGTGTGTGTGTGGTTTATTTGGGACTCTATGCCGCTTAATGGGGTCAGGGCATTGTCGCCGAACAATTTCTCAGTTGTCAGATCCTACACAGAGAATCTCAGAGCAAGCAGATTTTTAAACACGGTCAGTTGCACGTGGCGGCGTTTAAAAAACGCAGGTTGGCGAGAAATAAGACAATTCAGAACGGCTTTGCTGTCTGCGGTTTCAAGCATCCGGGCTTGGGAAGTAAATGTGATCTGAGTGAAACTGATCGTGGAACGATTGTTAGTGTCCGGCGGTGTAGTTTGAGTATCTGAGAAGCTACTGATCTCCTGGGGCTTTCACGCACAGCGCTCTCCGGAGAATACAGAGAATGAAGCGCAACAGGTCTGCGGTCG
The DNA here is from genome assembly GCF_048418815.1 of Hemitrygon akajei. Lineage (NCBI taxonomy): Eukaryota > Metazoa > Chordata > Chondrichthyes > Myliobatiformes > Dasyatidae > Hemitrygon > Hemitrygon akajei. Next base: position 71,263 of record NW_027332063.1, read on the forward strand.
AGGAGAGTGGGCAAGGATGCGATACTATAGCTTTATAACGCATTGGGCGGATCACTGTCGGTGTATCGTGAGCAGATTCCGACCTGTACTTCCGACTTGTTACCTGAGCAAAAGATGTGCTCGTATTGGAGTGGGTCCGGAGAAGTTTCAAAGAATGATTCCAGGAAGACCGAGAGTGGATGACCTGGATGAGGAAGTACGTGGGAAGGGATTCACTCAGTCATCCAACCTGCAGAAATTTATCCATAACCACTGCTGCTGATTTCCACACACAAATAGATCAAAAGGGATATGCCCAATCAAATCGATAATTAATCGATCAATAGCCCCCAAACAACACGGCACAGCCGGACACATAACAGGGACTTTACATCTCACAACACTGGATTCAGTAATGAAACCCGTGATTAATGTTGTTGTCCCTCTGAAATCATAAGAAACGCACATTAAGGTGCATTTAAATGCGAGCGCATCCCCACAGGTGACCCTCGCGCCTGACGTCACGCATGGGCTTCCCACACCGGGATCTGCCCTTACGTGCACAACGTCTTACGTCATCCATGCGCTGGTGAGCTCGGGCTTTATCAGTTTAATAGCTGGGCTAATAATCACGTGACCAGCCCTCCCCCCCCCCACCGCTGTCAGAAGAGGATTCAGGAGCTGCGCTATTCCCATTGGTGCAAAGCGATGTCAATCACTTGCTACCACCAGTCGCAGAGGTGGACAAGTCCAGGGGGCGTTACCCCCGCTGAGTTCGCCTCCCGCTCCGGCCTCAAACTCCACATCACAGCGGAGTAAATGGCCGCTTTTTGATTTATTTCCATTTCCCTCCAAGGGAAGTTGGGGCGTTTGTGAAGCGTCTCCTGCGGCCGGAGTCTGATGAGTCGCCGAGAGGTAGGAGGAGACCGCTCGGCCCGTCGGTTTGATGCCAGTTCCCTGGGGAGGGAGAGGAGGGATTTTATTGAAAGGAAAAGATGGTGTGAGAGGCGGCGGACAGGATGTTTGTCCCGGTGGAAATCTGTGGAAATGTCTGAGCCCACGGTGGTGGTGAGCAGAGGGATTCACATTGGGGGGGAAACACTGGCAGACTGTTGACCTGCAAGTGGGGCCAATGACAGGGGTGGGAGGTGAGTGGTTGGGGCAACACGGGGCTGCGGAAGATGGACATTTTTTGCACAGAGGATTAACAGAGTGGTTAGAGAGTATTTGTTCCAGAGAGTGCAATGAAGTTTCAATAGACCATATATGTCAAACTCAAGGCCCGCGGGCCAAATCCGGCCCGCGGTGGAATTATCTTTGGCCCGCGAGATAATATCTAATTACTATTAAAGCTGGCCCCAGTAATCGAAGCGCCTATGGCGTATGAGATGGCTAATGCTGAGTTTATTCAGGTACCAGGTTTTCAGGGTTTTTAGTGTTTATTCGGCAGTCTTCTTCATAAGAAACGGAATTTGTAAAGTGAAACACTTTGTAGTTATAGCAGAGACTGAGACACATGAGAGCAGGCTGAAAAAACGGAGGCAACGAAAGCTGCGTTCGCACGCGTCCGACTGATCCGGCCCGCATGAAGCTGCATTTTGCTCAATCCGGCCCGTGACCTAAAATGAGTTTGACACCCCTGCAATAGACTGATCCCTGAAATGGTTGGGTCATCATATAAAGAAAGATCAAATGTGGATAACCCTTTCATTTAGAGAATCGAGGACTGAGAGGTGAACACATTGAAATGCACAACATCATTACCGGTTGAACCAGGGATCCCAGTCTCTGAAAAAGGGGGGTGGATGCCTACATTTTATAATAAAACCCCTATTGTTTTACCTTTACCTCCTCTCCCAGTTTTATGCTTGCCCTGGTCTTTCACACCCCCTTACCTGCTTAAGATTCAGCCCATTAGCAACAGTCAGCAATTCATTCCTTTTGGCTTTTCCTAATGCCTCAGGGGTTGGTGCTTCCAGAAATTTATAAATGTTCATTGCTGCTGATTTCCACACACAAATAAAACAAAAGGGATCTCCCCAATCAAATCGATAATTAATCGATCAATAGCCCCCAAATTTGTTCAAATCCCAGAAACAGGCCCCAAATTTGTTACGAACCATAATGCTTTAGAAACAAGCCAGCAGCAATAGACTACACCTGGAGTCTGGTTTTGATGTTACATCTATCTTTATTAGAATCTACTTGTAATATTGCAACTTAAACAAGATAAACAGAAGTTAACAGTGTTAAGTTTATAACTGTCTGTAAATATAACTCCCAAACTACTGAGCTCGGGGGAAACAAGGCTTGGAGTCTTGAGATGGTAAAGTATGAAAGTTCAGTTCAACTACAGAATAGGCGATGAGAGAGAGAGATTTATAATCCCGGGTAAATGGCGAGAGAAGGCAAATATGTAGAATTGCACAGGTTCCACGGTGGTAAAACGAGAGAACAGTCGCTGTAGATTTTATCCGTCATCATTCCAAATCCACATACAAATTATCACCGAAAGTGACTTGTCATAAGGGGTATCGTCTTCAAGTGAACTACCACACCACACCCAGGCAAGGGTTAACACATCAGCGGTCTTCACAGGATGCGCCAAATCCGATCCACTCCTATGGATCAAACGAGGTGATAATCACACATTCGATATCCATGAATCGATAATTAACCCACCCTTGTGGGCAGTGGAAAGTTCTAAACAGTGACCTTTGGCCACTAGTTCCCTGGTTTCAATCCTTCCATTTTTCCTCCTTTGTCTCCATCTGACTCTGAGTGTCTGTGTCCTCGGTTAAAACTAAACAAGCTGCAAGTCAGACTGATTCGCCTTCTTAATCTCTCTCTCTTAAAATGACAGTCCACAGCAAACAAAACCTAGGGATTCATAACAACGGCCAGTCCCCACTGTGAACTTACTGGTGTGCCAGTAGTTGGGATGACTGTGTGAATCCCTTCCCACAGTCTAAGCAGGTGAACGGCATCTCCCAGTGTGAACTCGCTGATGTCTCTGTAGGGTGGATGACTGAGTGAATCCCTTCCCACAGACTGGGCAGGTGAATGGCTTCTCCCCAGTGTGAACTCGCTGATGATTCTGTAGGTGGGATGACTGAGTGAATCCCTTCCCACAGACTGAGCAGGTGAACGGCTTCTCCCCAGTGTGAACTCGCTGATGTACCTTCAGTTTAGATGAGCAAGTGAATTCCTTGCCACACTGTGAGCAGGTGAACGGCCTCTCTCCTGCGTGAAATTGCTGGTGCACCAGCAGGTTGGATGACTGAGCGAATCCTATCCCACGTTCTGTGCAGGTGAACGGCTTCTCCCCAGCGTGAACTCGCTGATGTCTCTGTAGGTAGGATGACAGTGTGAATCCCTTCCCACAGACTGAGCAGGTAAACGGCTTCTCGCCAGAGTGAACTCTCTGATGTACCTTCAGTTTAGATGAGGTAGTGAATCCCTTCCCGCACTGTGAGCAGGTGAACGGCCTCTCTCCAGTGTGAACTCGCTGGTGGACCAGTAGGTTGGATGACTGAGTGAATCCCTTCCCACAGACTGAGCAGGTGAACGGCCTCTCCCCAGTGTGAACTCGCTGATGACTCAGTAATGTGGATGACTCAGTGAATCCCTTCCCACAAACTGAGCAGGTGAACGGCTTCTCCCCAGTGTGAACTGACTGGTGTGCCAGTAGTTGGGATGACCGAGTGAAACTCTTCCCACAGTCTGAGCAGGTGAATGGCTTCTCCCCAGTGTGAACTCGCTGATGACTCTGTAGGTGGGATGACTGAGTGAATCCCTTCCCACAGACTGAGCAGGTGAACGGCCTCTCCCCAGTGTGAACTCGTTGATGTCTCTGTAGGTTGGACGACTCAGTGAATCTCTTCCCACAGACTGGGCAGGTGAACGGCTTCTCCCCAGTGTGAAATCGCTGATGACTCTGCAGTCTGGATGACTCAGTGAATCTCTTCCCACAGACTGAGCAGGTGAATGGCCTCTCCCCAGTGTGATCTCGCTGATGTACCAGTAGGTAAGATGACTCAGTGAATCTCCTCCCACAGACCGAGCAGATGAATGGCTTCTCCCCAGTGTGAACTCGCTGATGTCTCTGTAGGTTGGATGACTCAGTGTATCCCTTCCCACAGACTGAGCAGGTGAACGGCTTCTCTCCAGTGTGAACTCGCTGATGACTCTGTAGTCTGGATGACTGAGTGAATCCCTTCCCACAGACTGAGCAGGTGAATGGCCTCTCCCCGGTGTGAACTCGCTGATGTACCAGTAGGTTGGATGACGCAGTGAATCTCTTCCCACAGACTGAACATGTGAATGGCCTCTCCCTAGTGTGAACTCGCTGATGACTCTGTAGGTGGGATGACTGAGTGAAACCCTTCCCGCAGACTGTGCAGGTGAACGGCCGCCCCCTGGTATGAACACGCTGGTGTGCCATTAGGTCAGATGACCGAGAGAATCCCTTCCCCGAAATTCAGATGACCAGCCTCTGCCCAGTGTGATCTGACTGGTGTGTCCACAGGTGGGATGCCCGACAGAACCCTTTCTCACACACAGAACAGGTGAATGGCCTTGCCCAGTGTGAACTTGCTGATGTACCTTCAGTTGAGATAACAGAGTGAAACCATTCTGGGGAGGTGAACGGCCTTTCTCCTGTGTAAAATGACGGGCTTGCTAGTTGGTCAGATGACCGAATGAATCCCTCCTCACAGTCTGAGCAGGAAGGATGGTCGATTGAATTCCTTGCTCCACTTCTTAAACATCTGGACAGAGACAACAAAACTGGCATGTCGTGTTTGAGATTCCTGGAGACAAATTCCTTCTCGTTTTTAACCTGTAAAAGATTTACAAAATCCATCAATGGGTGTAGGACGACATTTCAGATGAGATTACTTGAGTTACCAAGCTTTGATCTGGTATCACACTGTTACAGTGAGGTTAAACCCAAGTTGGAAGAGAAATCATCTCCTGACTGGGCAGAGTGCTGGTATCTGGAATGACCATCCATTCCCATATGCGTTTCAAGTTCCAACTCCTTAAAGAGCAGGGTTACAAGCTGCAGCTGGATGCATTTCTTGTAAGTGAGGGCATCAGGGACACTACAGGTCTCCCCTCCTTCCCTCCAATATTCCCTCTGATTTGTAATAACCAGTGTGTACATAAATCTTGTACTGTATTTCTTACCCAGTGACAAGATGTGCACAGTGAATTTTAAATAGAGAGGTATTCATTTTCACAGCTAGCAAATCACTGTCGATAGGAACTTTGATCTCCTCTGGGTTCCATCCAGTTCATCTGCACTCTCACACAACCTATGTAGCAGGCCTGTAACGGGTAATGAAGGATTTTCTCATCAAAGCTTTTGCAGATTCTCCATATGTGGTTTGCTCGCTAAATTACGCTTTAAAAAGTCAGATTTCCAAATATCACTCCACTTCTTCCCACTCTCAAATTCCCCAGCAACTTTTGCAACACCAGAATACACACAGGTAACACCAGTTTCTGGACTCTACATAAATATTCCCCCTGATCCCTCCCCCAATGACTTACGATAGTGAACTCAGTGATGGCAATGCCAATGTATATGAAGGGAAGGGCAGTAGTCTGTCTCACTGGAGTCTAGCACATTTGTGATGTGAAAGCTTCTTGTTGCCCAGGGCAAAGGTGTTTGATATCAGAGAGAATGGGTCAAAACATGTTCTCACCGGTAGAAAAGTTCAGAACAGCAGGAGGTAGAACATACAACACACACACACAAAATGCTGGAGGAACTCAGTAGGCCCCTCCGGCATTTTGTGTGTGCTGCTTGGATTTCAAACATCTGTGGAGTTCCTCTTCTTTTTGATTGGAGGTGGAACAAAGGTGATTTTCTCAACTGCTGATGTAAAAGATTTTGTTCCCTTCCTCCGAGTTCCTAATCCTTGCGTTTAGATAGCCGGGGCTCAGCTCTGTCTGAGAGATCCATCGGTTCCCATTCCCTCAGCAGCCGGAAGCTCCCCGGGGCCCGTGTACGGATCGTGGGGCTGAGAGTGAGGGACGAGAGATGGACTGTTCCGGGATTGCCGGCCACGGTGTCCCGATTTCACAGGAATTGTCCTGAAGACGGTGTTTAAGATAAAAACAGGGAAAAGCGCTCTTACCTGCAGCCGACATTTCCAAGGCCTTCAGTGTACTGCGCGCATGCGCGCTATTCGGGGACGTCATCAGCCTGACGCCTGCGCATTTCATCTGTGCTTCAACGCCGGCGCAATTTTTTAACGCAGGGCCTTATGGGTAATCTCGGTACCATTAAAGATATCTGCAAGCACCGATTCAATGTCCACACCTCATTGTTTTTCGCGTTTGTATAAAAAAATCTGCAGCTGTTTTAAGGCAGAAAGTGGCTCCCATAAACAATATACTCAATATCAACGTGTATCTAATGCCAAAGTAAAATGTAGATATAAAACCCAGGAGATTCAGCAGTTGTTGGAAAAACACACACACACACACACACACACACACACACACACACACACACACACACACACACACACGCACGCACGCACGCACACACACACACACACACAGACACACACACACACACACACGCACACACAGACACACACACACACACACACACGCACACACACACACACAGAAACTATTCAGAATAACTGAGGGACTGATCGGAATGTCGCCGGTCAGAATGCCACAGATCACAGATCGATTTCTTTAATTAAATTGCACAAAAACGCACAGTCAAACAACAGATGATGGGAGTTTGAGTTAAAATTAAAATACTGGAAACTAATAAATTCTGATAGCAATTGCAGCAAGTGGACATTCAGATTGCAGACACTGGAGATCCTGCTTTTCTATATCATTCTTTTTTATGGTTTATTCCCTGTAACAGAAGTATTTAAAGACAGTATTGAGAGAACTTTGTTCACAGTTGAATGCGAGCGCGGGATGTCGAACCATTTGGATTTGTTTTCAGCAGAGAAGCCGCTCCCTGCTCTGAGGAATGTCTGCGTGTCGGAATCCGCCCTGCGGACGGGCAGCCGCTTGACACAGAAAACCGCGCTGTGAGTCTCACAGACCAGCAACCCGGCCCCTCCCCCGCAGCTACTAAATGATCCTCGCCTGATTGTCTGTATGAAGGTGGAAGAAAGCGACCTGAAAATATATCCAGACGGAGACAGAACATTCTAGGATAATTGAGGTGAGGCTAATTCAGCTTCTGATATTTATTTCCGATCTTTATTTCCGATTAGCGCGTAATCTGTGTTTTGACATATAACCCTCCTCTGGCGGCGGTGGTAATATTGACCTTACAGTCTTCGTCTGAACTATTGAGCTCGTCGAGATTAAAAGATACAGTTCTCTGATCAGCGGTTACGATTTCAAAGCACGCGGGCTGTTTCGGCAGGAGGAGTTCCGTTTCCAAGTCTTGTCATTTCAGATGAATGCGTGTTGTTTTCTCTTTGCGAATGTGTTTATTGGGGGTGTTTCAAGCTGATTTCCTCAAAGTCCTGAAGAAGCAAAGACTTTATTTCTGTTTAAGGCCTCGATACGTAGTAAACAGTCGTGGGTGTGGGGCGGGGTGACCAGTTACAGTCAGAGGCGGGCGGCACTGCGGAACAAAAGCCATGATTTCACTGCGTGGGGGCAGAAGGCTAGATGGGCCAAATGGCCAATTTCTGCGTGGTGTGTTCACAAGAAAATCTCCGACCACTGTTATTCTGAACCGATTTAATGAGTACAGTCCAAGGCACATGTAAGTTACCTCCCGCAAAACCAAAAACAAACATTGCAGTAATTTTATCATCCAGTGCGCTGGCATAGATGTTACGCAGAAATGGACCCAACACCGATCCCTGCGGCACCCGACTACTCACTGGTGAGGATCAGGCCATCTTCTACCCCTTACTGTCTTCTCCCGAGAAGCCGATGTCAAAGCCAGTTTAACACATCATCTCGCATGCCAAGCCTCTGAACCTTGATAACTAACCTCCCATATGAGACCCTGCCAAACACCTTGCTAAATTGTTCAAAATTATTCCGAAATATTTCAATTCGGTAAATCAACTGTCTTTTCTCCCGGAGCAGGAAGTTGTCACGATCCAGTCATTTCAGTTAATTGCCTTTTCCCCGCGTTCCGCTGGGATCCTTCATTAGGGCACCTGATCCTCTTTCACATCTGCTCGCTGCGGGTGCGTCTCCGGAGTTCTGTGGCATTGCTCGTTCCAGCCGCCAAGAATTTGGATCGTCTACCGAGCCAGTGCGGCAATGCACATTCCGGGCCGCTGAGAACAGTGGACTCTAAGTTGCTTCGGTGCCCGGGTTGCTTTGTGAATCCTGTTGCTCCCCTGGCCAGCTGAGTTGGCGGCCGTTTACCGCCACTCTGAGTCAAGATACGAAATTGTCTGTCGTTGTTTGTTTTTGTCCTTCTGTGTCCAGCTGGGTGTTGCGGGCCGTTTTGCCGCTACCTCCGAGCCAAGATACGAATGGACTGCAGTTGTCTGGTTTTTGTCGTCCCGTGTCCAAATCCAAGTCCAAGTCCAGGCTCCGTGTCCGAGTCCAAGTCAAAGTCCAGGCTCCGTGTCCGATCCGAGTCCAAATCCAAGTCCAAGTCCAGGCTCCGTGTCCGAGTCCAAGTCCAAGTCCAGGCTCCGTGTCCGATCCGAGTCCAAGTCCAGGCTCCGTGTCCGATCCGAGTCCAAGTCCAGGCTCCGTGTCCGAGTCCAAGTCCAAGTCCAGGCTCCGTGTCCGATCCGAGTCCAAGTCCAGGCTCCGTGTCCGAGTCCAAGTCCAAGTCCAGGCTCCGTGTCCGATCCGAGTCCAAGTCCAGGCTCCGTGTCCGATCCGAGTCCAAGTCCAGGCTCCGTGTCCGAGTCCAAGTCCAAGTCCAGGCTCCGTGTCCGATCCGAGTCCAAGTCCAGGCTCCGTGTCCGAGTCCAAGTCCAAGTCCAGGCTCCGTGTCCGATCCGAGTCCAAGTCCAGGCTCCGTGTCCGATCCGAGTCCAAGTCCAGGCTCCGTGTCCGATCCGAGTCCAAGTCCAGGCTCCGTGTCCAAATCCAAGTCCAAGTCCAGGTTCCGTGTCCGAGTCCAAGTCCAGGCTCCGTGTCCGAGTCCAAGTCCAAGTCCAGGCTCCGTGTCCGATCCGAGTCCAAGTCCAGGCTCCGTGTCCGATCCGAGTCCAAGTCCAGGCTCCATATCCAAATCCAAGTCCAAGTCCAGGTTCCGTGTCCAAGTCCAAGTCCAGGCTCCGTGTCCGAGTCCAAGTCCAAGTCCAGGTTCCGTCTCCAATCCGAGTCCAAGTCCAGGCTCCATGTCCAAATCCAAGTCCAAGTCCAGGCTCCGTGTCTACAACCATTCTATTACTTCCTTGTGGGTCAGGCAGTTCTGGATCCACAAAGCACAAAGCAATGTCCCCTTGGACCCATTGCCTTCTTACTTTCTCAATTACCCTTGCATGGGGTACTTTATCAACTGCCTCACTGAAATCCATATACACTACATCTGCCGCTCTACCTTCGTCGATGTGTTCAGTCACATCCTCAAAAAATTCAGTCAGGCTCGTGAGGCACGACCCGCCTTTGACAAAGCCATGTTGACTACTCCTAATCATATTATGCCTCTCCAAATGTTCATAAATCCTGCCTCTCAGGATCTTCTCCATTAACTTACCAACAACAGAATTAAGATTCACTGTTCTGTAATTTCCTGGGCTATCCCTACTCCCTTTTTGAATGAGGGAACAACATCCGCAACCTTCCAATCATACTTCGGTTATCCTGCTTTATATTATTGGCTAGTCTGCTCTCATAATTCATCTTTTCTATTTTTATAGCTTTTTTTAGTTGCCTTTTGTTGGATTTTAAAAGTTTTCCAATCAGCCATCTTCCTACTCAGCTTGCTGCCTTATTTGCCCTTCTCCTGGCTCTTATGCAGTTCTTAACTTCCATTGTCAGCCATGGTTGCCTACCCCTGCCATTCGAGAACTTGGTCCTTTGTGGGACGTATCTATCCTGTGCCTTGTGAGCTTCTTCCAGGAACCTCAGCCATCTCTGCTCTGCCGTCATCCTGCCAGTATCCTCCTCCAATCCAGCTGGGCAAGCTCCCCTCTCATGCCTCAGTAATTCCCTTTGTTCCAATGCGATGCTGATACATGTGAGTTATGATTCACCCTCTCCAACTGCAGTATGAATTCGATCATATTATGCCCACAGCCTCCTAAAGGTTCCTTTACGTTAAGCTTCCTAATAAGATCTGGATTATTACTCAAGACCCAGTCTAAGATGGCCTTTCCCCGAGTAGGCTCAAGCACAAACTGCTCTAAAGAGCCATCTCGTAGCCATTCAATAAATTCGCTTTTACCAATAGAGACACACCACAGCCTGTGCCCTCCTGCCTGTCCTTCCGAAAAAAATGTTTATCCTTTGATATTTACCTCCCAACTATGGGCTTTTTTTTCAGCCACGAATGTCTCCCAACAGCTCTAGTAAGTATGACCCACGAGAATATAGGCACCCCCTCGGATTTGGTACAGGTCGCACCCGCAAAATAGTGAAATTACCATGTGCAGCAGCAGTATTTCATTGACCTTCTGGCCATTGCAAGCTGCAATGATATACTTACACTCGAGTTAAGTTGTTAAGCCTCTGCTGAGAACAAACCCTCTTAAAGCGAAATGTCCCAACGTAGCATTTCTTTCAGTCCTAATGAGCAAATATCGACCAGTGATTTACATTTCTATATGTCGGGTATCATTAGGTATCTTTCTGTGAATTGAATTGTCAGATTCTTTGACCCTGTGATTAAGGAGAAGTGGGAATTGGAAGGAAGCTCTGTTCCCATTTCGACGTGCACAAAGCGAACGGGATATACCTTGCAGGCAGGTCTGCTGGAGTTGCTGGTGTCTGTTTAAACTCGGCTGATATGGGGGGATGGAAGCTGCGTGTTAGGTCAAATGATGGAGCAGTTGATATAAGTGTAGTCTCGACGTTCAGAGAGCCTGTGTCAGGATACGCTGCGGACAGGGCGTCATGTAGTCAGTTGGATGCTTTGAAATGTGCTTACGTCAACACAGTAAGCATGAAGAACAGCAGTAACTCAGTACGTTGTTCAGCACATGGAGGATACATATTTACACCGTATTTTACGGGAGAAAGTCGGAAACAGTAAGGAAATAATCACACTGGGAGCGCTCTATAGCAGCTCCCCACCCCAGTGTTCACTGGGACAATGCGTAGCAGACACGGATTCGGTGTAGGTGGATGTCAGAAAGAGGAAACCTGTAACACTCATAAAACGCTGGAGGTCATGCAGCAACTCTGGAAAATAAAAAAAAAAGACAGTCGACGTTTCAGATCGAATCCCTTCGACGGAACTAGTGTTGTGGCAGGAAAGATGCAATCGCTGTGAAAGTATTCTATAGCCTCCCCTGCCCCTCATGGCGTTGGGACAACGAGGAGATGATAAGCCGGTAGCTTCTGGAACGGTGCGATACAACCTGATTGTTATGGTTGATGATTTCAATTCCCCTAGTGTTGATTCCCACCTCTTTACGAAAGATGTTTCAGAAAATTGGGGCAGAACGCTATGCGAGTCCAGGAAGGATTCTGGACATAGTTTGTGGATGGGCCAGGCAGATGAGATGCCGTAGTACATATATGTCAAACTCAAGGCCCGCGGTGGAATTATCTTTGGCCCGCGAGATAATATCTAATTACTATTAAAGCTGGCCCCAGTAATCGAAGCGCCTCTGGCGTATGATATGGCTAATGCTGAGTTTATTCAGGTGCCAGGTTTTCAGGGTTTTTAGTGTTTATTCGGCAGTCTTCTTCATAAGAAACGGAATTTGTAAAGTGAAACACTTTGTAGTTACAGCAGAGACTGAGACACATGAGAGCAGGCTGAAAAAACGGAGGCAACGAAAGCTGCGTTCGCACGCGTCCGACTGATCCGGCCCGCATGAAGCTGCATTTTGCTCAATCCGGCCCGTGACCTAAAATGAGTTTGGCACCCCTGCCGTAGTGTGTCAGGCACTAGGCGGTGAAATTGATCAGGCGCCAGACCTCTAGGTGGGCTTTTTTTTTGGAGGTGGATCCCAAACTAGGGAGTGAGATTTATGGTGAGAGGGGAATATTTAAAAGGAATATGATCCACCAGTTTTTCCAAGCAGACTTTGCAGAGTATGTGTAGTGAGCTGCCAGAAGGAGTAGCTGAGGGACATTCTTTTATGCAGTTTTATTCAAGAAGCAGTTTATATTGGTACATGGGGGCTCGGGACCCTGAGCGATGTGGGACCATCAGGGGAAGTTGGGAGCATCATGGTGGTCACTGTGGTCATTGGGCTGAAGGGACTGTATACGTGGTCTATGACTCTATCATTGGGATGCAACAGATATCAGTGGACAGGCATGAGACATGGTGTGGACGTTAGTGGTAAAGGGGAATGTTTGCTCCCTACGCCGACTGCTGCTCCGATACAGAGGATGGAGATACGGTCATGTTTGCAAAGTAATCGTGCTGTCTCTGACTCACCAATCAGAGACAACCTGACTCGATGTCTGCCAGTTCTGGGTAATTCAGAATGTCACCAGCAGGTGGAGCTTTCCTCCGTCTGGACCAAAGTGTAAACAAGAAGATTTACAATCAACAATCGTCAGTCAGATTCAGAATGGACACAGGTATGATGGCGGGGATTTTTATACTTAAAATTCTATCCTGTTGGTGCACATGTAGCTAAAATATCAGAGAAAGAAGCATACACAGAGAAAGTGCCATCAATACTGTAAATCGGCCTTGAGCACAGGAATAATCCAACAGTTCCAGCACAGGGAATGGTCGAACACTCTGCTGAACGCGTAAAGCTTTACCTGAGTGAAAGGATTCAGGAGGTCCTGAATCATGTGGATGTGGATGAAACAGACAGGAAGTCAACAGTGATTCTGTGAGCGACGTCAGCGCCTAGACAACAGGCAGGGTCTGTTTCACTTCCAGACTGTTCCTGAAAGAGAAGATGCCTCCAACTGCAATTATAACAGGGAGCAGCAGATGTCTGGAACATTGCCAGGTGGTCACAAATGTGAGAGTATTGTTCAGGGTTCGGAGGGGCGACGATCAATTTCCCAGCGTATTTCCTGATTCCTGTTCAGTGAATATCAGGGGAGTTTCCTGGAGGTGTTTGCCCTGCCAAGCTCAGCACGTTTCCCGTGAAGGGAACTGTGGGTGAACGCTAGCCGGGAGACGATAGGTATATGGGAAAGGTCAAGGGCCGGAGGAGAATGAATGCAATTGGTGAGGAGAGTGGAAACCAGTAGAATAGGAAGGAGGCGGGGCCCTGGGGGAAGATACAGGTAGGTGAGAAGAGGCAAAAAGTCAGTGTGGGGAACAGAGCGAAATCTGTTTACCCGAAGGAGAAATGGATTTTCATGCATTCATGTTGGAGGCTACCAAATGGGATACAGGGTAAACTCGCAAACAAGAGAAAATCAGTGGATGCTGGACATCAAAGTAATTTACATGAAATGCTGGAGGAACCCAGCCAGGCCGGACAGCAACTACGGAAGAGAGTAAACAGTCGGCGTTTCGGGCCGAGTCATGATGAAGGACTTTGTATTATGTTGGAGACATCATCAGATCAGCCAACAACGGCCATTGGTTTAATGGTGGTAAATCACATTCTCGCTGCCCGTGACACGTCCATGGACCATGTTCCTAACTGCAACCGTCGCTGTGTCAGAGCTTCACAGCCTCTTTCTGTTGAGGGCCAGGAGAGGGGAGGGGGATACATCTGTGGCATTCTGCCCACCCCGTTCCCCTTCCTGCCACCGTGAGTTACTATCATCACTCTCTCCTGCAAGACTCTTGTCACTCCCGCCACGCCAGCCATCCGGATTTCTTGTCTCTCTCTATGGTCGACCTCATTTCAAACCACCCCTCCCTCTGCGAGTCACTTCCCCAAACCCCCTCCACTGGTGAGATCTCTTTTTCTCAATCCTCTCCCTCCTGTGGGGATCTCTCTTCCCCATCAACCCCCACCCCCCCCCCCCGCGCGGAATCCCTGTTGTCCATCCCTCTCCCGTGTGAATTATCCCACTAACTCCTTTGGATTATTTCCCACCCATACTCCACCTTCTATAGGACTCCCTCGCATCCATCCCCCTAGTCCCCTCTGACCCTCTCATGTCAGAAATATTTCCCACTTTCGGGGAATCAGTTTACCGAGCACACTGGAGCTGGGGTGCGAGGGGCATTGACAGACTGACACTTCCGGAAGGTTTGATGCTTCGTGAATTTTACTTTATTTTATACTAAAGATAAGGAAGAGGAACAGGACCTACGGACCCAACAATTCCTTGCCTTCCAATTACACCAATATGACCAATTAACCTACGGAACCGTACATCCATGGGAAGCGGGGGGGAGACTGGAGCACCGGGAGAAAACACACACACAGTCACGGGGAGAATGGACAAACAGACAGTCTCGGGAATGGAACCCGCTCGTTGGTGCTTTGATAGCGGAACGCTCACTGCTACACTAAAAAGTCACTTTAATATTGCGTTTAACCATTTCTGCTGCAGGGAAGAGTGATGGGATCTTTGACGTGATTCAAAGAAAACTACCTGGGGTCTTCAACTCGCAACTTAACCAGACACTCCACCCCGTCCGCAGCGAGTTTCCATCATTTTATTTTTACTCCAGACTCGCGCCATCTGCATTATTTTAAAATATTTTTTAAATATAAAAAAACATTAGGAAAATTGAGTTGTGAGGAAAGATCGAGTAGTTTCGAACTTTATTCCTTTGAACGAAGAGGATCGAGAAGAGGTAAGACAGAGGTAGAGAAAATCATGAGGGGGATTGAGAGGGTAAACGCAATCAGTCGTTTCCCCACTGAGGTTGGGTGGAGCAACAATCAGAGGTCATGGGTGAAGGGTTGAAAATGAAAAGTTTCAGGGGATCATGAGGGGAAACATCTTCACTCAGAAGGTCCTGAGAGTGCGAACGTGCTGCTGGCTACACATGTTACAAGCGAGTTCGATTTCAACCATTAAGAGACAGTTTGGATGGGAGGGGTGTGAAGGGTTTTGGCTCCGGTACAGCTCGAAGGGATCAGGGGTGTCACACTCATTTTAGGTCACGGGCCGGATTGAGCAAAATGCAGCTTCATGCGGGCCGGATCAGTCGGACGCGTGCGAACGCAGTTTTCGTTGCCTCCGTTTTTTCAGCCTGCTCTCATGTGTCTCAGTCTCTGCTATAACTACAAAGTGTTTCACTTTACAAATTCCGTTTCTTATGAAGAAGACTGCCGAATAAACACTAAAAACCCTGAAAACCTGGTACCTGAATAAACTCAGCATTAGCCATATCGTACGCCATAGGCGTTTCGATTACTGGGGCCAGCTTTAATAGTAATTAGATATTATCTCGCGGGCCAAAGATAATTCCACCGCGGGCCGGATTTGGCCCGCGCGCCTTGAGTTTGACATATATGGATTAGGCAGTTTAAATGGCTCAGCCGAAAGGCCTGTTTTTGTGTTGTACGTTTCTATGTCACCTTGATCTCTGATTCATAACAGAGACAACGGGTTAACTAACCAGAGATCAGAAATAATGATCAGAATTTTAATTTTTTACAGCTTAATTCCCCAAGAATATTCTAACAAGGAGGATATGTTCTGAAGACTTTTCAAGCTGCTCTTCTCTCTGCCCCACGCGCTGATCTTTCGTAACCATGGTAACACACAGAATGCTGCAGGAACCCAGCAGGACCGGTAACATCTTTGGAACGGAGAAATAAGTCGAGCTTTCGGGTCAAGACCCTTCAGTGGAACTGGAAAGGAAGGGTAAAGAGGGCAGATCATGGATGCTGGTGGTTGTTCTGTGAAACTCAGAGCTCAGGGTCTGTGTGGAAGCATCGGCTGGACCCGCACATTCCTCGGAACAGGGAACGGCCTTTCTGCTGAAATCAAATCCGACCGGTTCGACAATTCACTGTCGTTCAGGTGTGAAATCACTCACTTTTGTAATGTATTTAACCATTTCTTCCGCAGGGAAGGCCGATAGGACCATTAATGTGTCTTTACGAAATTTACCTGGGGTCTCGAACCCGCAACGTTACCCGTTACGGCGCTGCGAGTGTTTGCTGCGAGCTTCCAGCATTTTATGTTCCCCTCGGACTCACATCATCTGTAATTATTCTGCAAGTATTTTCCAGGATTCCTACAAATCCGTGGCGTTCCTAACCGCAACATTAACTTGGCTATGTTCCCAGTTACCGCTGCCAGTAATTTTTAAATGTTTCCTGTAACGGCGAGGGTGAGGGGGAGGGAGAGGCTGATGGAAAGGAGGAGAATGTGGGTTGCAGGGGTGAGCAGGCGGAGGAGGGGCAGGATGAGTGTGTGGAAGTTGGAGAGGGGGAAGATAAAGTTGCGTCGGGAGCAGGCGGAGTGGGAGAGAGTTAAAAAGATGGGAGACATGGAGAGGGCGAGACAGAGGGGAAGACAGAGAAAGAGGGGGCAATGAAACAGATGGAAGGAAAGGAGAGAGAAAGGAAGGGACAGATAGAGGGCGGAGAGACAGGGAGAGTTTGAGAGGAAGGGTGTGAGGCATCGGGAGGGGGCACGTGAGAGGAGTAGCGAGCGCGGCTGGGCGAGAAGAGAAAGAGTTGGAGAGAGGGTGAGTCATGGGTAATGAGGGTGAGTAGGATAGGAGAGAGAGGCAGGAAAAGGGGGAGAAGGGAGAGTGTGGAGGAAGAGGGCTCAGCAGAATGTGAGAGACGATGATGGAGAGAGAGAGAGAAGTCCAGTAAGCAAGGAGGGTGAGTGACCGGGAAACATAGGGGAGAGGAATGAGTGAGGTGGGCGGCAAGGAGAGAGGGGTTATGGAGGGGTACTCTTTGCATCTCGTGATTACAATGCCCCCAGATTCAGAGGAAATGTGGAAAAGAGTATCTGCACGGGCTGAGATTAAAATTTGGAAAGGACGATTTTGTTGGTATCAGAAATGACCTGGCCACTGTGGAATAGGACAGGCTGTTTTCCGGCAAAGGCGTTCTAATAATCGGGAGACGTTCAAAGGTGAAATTTTGAGAGTGTAAATTTTGCATGTGCCTATCAGAATGAAAGGCAAGGATAACTGGTTTAGGGTACCTTGTTTTTTTTTTAAAGAGATATTGAGGCTCTGGTTACGAGATGAAAGGAGTTCTATAGCAGGTACAGACAGGTCGGTAATTACTGAGTATACGAAATGCAAGGTAACACTTAGTAAGAAATCATGCGTGCTAAATGAATGCTTTGGGTGAAGGCCAGTACTAACGGGTTATACAGATTAGAACAAAAGGATTGCAAGGGTTAACATTCGGCCTTTGAAAGATCAGAACAGTAAACCATACATGGAGCCAAAGGAGATGGGGGAGATGACGAGATGGAAGGGATGGATATTCTGCATCTGAATTTACAGGGGAGGTGGATACGGAGTCTGTATAAGTACTGAGGTCCTGGATCCTCTGTGGATTAGACAGGAGGTGTTCGCTGTCTTCAACCAAATTGGGGAGGATAAATCCCCCGGGATTGACAAGGCCCCTCCTCAGAATGTGGGAGGCAAGTACAGAAATTGGAGGGGGCCTGGAATACACATTTAAATCATCCTGAGCGACGGGTGAAGTAGTTCAGGGTTGGAAAATAGCTAATGCTATTCCTCTGTGTCAGAAAGGGTCTAAAACTCTGTGAGAATGTTATAGGCAGGTAAGTCTGATATCAGTAGTGGGGAAGATATTGGGAGCTGTTCTAGGGGATAGGATATACGAATATTTCGATAGCCATTGACTGATTATGGATAGTCAGCATGGCGTCGTACGTAGTTGGTCTTGTCTTAGCAACCTTACAGATATTTTTGAGGGTGTTATCACGAACGTTGATGAAGACAAGTCAGTGGATATAATCTTCATGGACTTTAGAAGAAAATTGCCAAAGTCTCGCATGGGAGGATAGTCAAGAATGTTCAGTCACTCGACATTAAATAAACTGGATAAAACATTGTCTTGATGGGAGAAACCAGAAAGTAGATGGTTACCTCTCTGACTGGAGGTCTGTGACTAGTGAAATACTACAGAGATCAGCGCTGGCTCGGTTGTTGTTTGTCATCGAAAGCAACAATCTACATTATAGTGTAGTTAACTGGGTCAGCAAATTTGCAGTTAACGCTAAGATTAGGGGTGTGGTGGATAGCGAGGAAGGTGATCGTGACTCTCAGCGGCAATTGGACCAGCTGCAAAAATAGGCTGACAAACCTCAAACGTAATTTAACGCAGAGAAGTGTGAGGTGTTGACTTCAGCAAGATCAGCCAGGGTAGGACTGCAGCAGTGAACGATAGGGTACTGAGGAGTGTGGAAGAACGAAGGGATCTGGGGTTACAGTTCCATAATTCATTGAATGTAGCGTGACAGATAGAAAGGGTTGTAAAGAAAACATTTTCAAACATTCGCCTTCTTAAATCTATGTACTGAGTACAGGGGATGGGATGTTATAGAACATAGAATAGTGCAGCGCATTACAGGCCCTTCGGCCCATAGTGTTGTGCCGACCCTCAAACCCTGCTTCCCATATAACCCCCCCCAACTTAAATTCCTCCATATACCTGTCTAATAGTCTCTTAAACTTCACTAGTGTATCTGCCTCCACCACTGACTCAGGCAGTGCATTCCACGCACCAACGATCTTGTCTGAGTAAAGCACTTTCTTCTAATATCCCCCTTGAACTTCCCTCCCCTTACCTTAAAGCCATGTCCTTTTGTACCGAGCAGTGGTGCCTTGGGGAAGAGGCGCTAGCTATCCACTCTATCTATTCCTCTTAATATCTTGTACACCTCTATCATGTCTCCTCTCATCCTTCTTCACTCCAAAGAGTAAAGCCCTAGCTCCCTTAATCTCTGATCATAATCCATACTCTCTAAACCAGGCAGCATCCTGGTAAATCTCCTCTGTACCCTTTCCAATGGTTCCACATCCTTCCTATAGTGAGGCGACCAAAACTGGACACAGTACTCCAAGTGTGGCCTAACCAGGGTTTTATAGAGCTGCATCATTGCATCGCGACTCTTAAACTCTATGCCTCGACTTATGAAACCTAACACCTCATAAGCTTTCTTAACTACCCTATCTACCTGTGAGGCAACTTTCTGGGATCTGTGAACATGTACCCCCAGATCCCTCTGCTCCTCCACACTACCAAGCATCCTACCATTTACTTTGTACTCTGCCTTGGAGTTTGTCCTTCCAAAGTGTACCACCTCACACTTCTCCGGGTTGAACTCCATCTGCCACTTCTCAGCCCACTTCTGCATCCTATCAATATCTCTCTGCAATCTTTGACAATCCTCTACACTATCTACAGCACCACAAACCTTTGTGTCGTCTGCAAACTTGCCAACCCCCCCCCACCCCCCTTCTACCCACACATCCAGGACGTTAATAAAAATCACGAAAAGTAGAGGTCCCAGAACAGATCCTTGTGGGACACCACTAATCACAACCCCACAATCCGAATGTACTGCCTCCACCACGACCCTCTGCCTTCTATAGGCAAGCCAATTCCGAATCCACCTGGCCAAATTTCCCTGGATCCTATGCCTTCTGGCATTCTCAGTAAGCCTACCGTGTGGAACTTTGTCAAATGCCTTACTAAAATTCATGTAGATCACATCCACTGCCCGACCCTCATCTATCTGCCTGGTCTCCTCCTCAAAGAACTCTATCAGACTTGTTAGGCATGATCTGCCCTTCACAAAGCCATGCTGGTTGTCTCTGGTCAGACCATGATTCTCTAAATGCCCATAGATCCTATTTCTAAGAATCTTTTCCAACAGCTTTCCCACCACAGACGTAAGGCTCACTGGTCTGTAATTACCCGGACTATCCCAACTACCTGTTTTGAACAAGGGGACAACATTCGCCTCCCTCCAATCCTCCGGTACCATTCCCGTGGACAACGAAGACATAAAGATCCTAGCCAGAGGGTCAACAATCTATTCCCTCACCTCGTGGAGCAGCCTGGGGAATATTCCGTCAGGCTCCGGGGACTTATCCATCCTAATGTATTTTAACAACTGTAACACCTCCTTTCCCTTAATATCAACATGCTCCCGAACATCAACCTCACTCATATTGTCCTCACCGTCATCAAGTTCCCTCTCGGTGGTGAATACCGAAGAGAAGTATTCACTGAGGGCCTCGCTCACTTCCACAGCCTCCAGGCACATCTTCCCACTTATATCTCTAATCGGTCCTACCTTCACTCCTGTCATCCTTTTGTTCTTCACATAATTGAAGAATGCCTTGGGGTTTTCCTTTACCCTACTCGCCAAGGCCTTTCCATGCCCCCTTCTTAAGCTCCTTTCTTGCTACCCTGTATTCCTCAATAGACCCATCTGATCCTTGTTTCCTAAACCTCGTGTATGCTGCCTTCTTCCACCTGACTAGATTTTCCACCTCACTTGTCACCCATGGTTCCTTCACCCTACCATTCTTTATCCTCCTCACTGGGACAAATTTATCCCTAACATTCTGCAAGAGATCCTTAAACATCGACCACATGTCCATAGTACATTTCCACGCAAAAACATCATCCCAATTCACACCCGCAAGCTCCAGCCTTTTGCCTCATAATTTGCCCTTCCCCAATTAAAAATGTTCTTGTCCTCTCTGATTCTATCCTTTTCCATGATAATGTTCAAGGCCAGGGAGTGGTGATCACTGTCCCCCAGATGCTCACCCACTAACAGATCTGTAACCTGACCCGGTTCATTACCTGATACTAGATCATGTATGGCATTCCCCATAGCGGGCCTGTCAGCATACAGTGTCAGGAATCCGTCCAATTAGCAATCTTGCAGTTACGGTGCTTTTTGGAAAAGTGATCTCCGGGACAAATTTATCCCTAACACCCTGCAAGAGATTATGTTGAAGTTTTATACGATTTTGAACGACAGTGTGAAGGATTGGTCATCTACCAGCAGCAAAGATGTGAATAAGGTTGTAGGAGTTCTGAAACATTTTTACAAGGATGTTGCAGGGTCTGGGTGAATCGAATCACAAGGAAGGAGTTAATAAACTGGGAGACTGAGATTTGATCGTATAGGGCAAGTGCAAGCAAGCTTTTTCCACTGAAGGCGACTGGGACTGCAACCAGAGGTCACGGGTGAAGGGTGAAAGATGAAAAGTTTAAGAGGAACATGGGTGGAAACTTCTTCACTCAGAGGGTCGTGGAATGAGCGGCCAACAAAAGAAGTGCATACGAACACGATGTCAATGTTTAACTAATCATTTGGATGGTAGGGGTATGGTGGGCTATGGCCCCTGCGCAAGTCGATGGGATTAATCATTTGGATGTTAGGGGTATGGTGGGCTATGTCCCCAGCACAGGTCGATGGGATTAATCATTTGGATGTTAGGGGTATGGTGGGTTATGGCCCCGGCACAGGTCGATGGGATTAATCATTTGGATGTTAGGGGTATGGTGGGTTATGGCCCCGGCACAGGTCGATGGGATTAATCATTTGGATGTTAAGGGTATGGTGGGCTATGTCCCCAGCACAGGTCGATGGGATTAATCATTTGGATGTTAGGGGTATGGTGGGTTATGGCCCCGGCACAGGTCGATGGGATTAATCATTTGGATGTTAGGGGTATGGTGGGCTATGGCCCCAGCACAGGTCGATGGGATTAATCATTTGGATGTTAGGGGTATGGTGGGCTATGCCCCCAGCGCAAGTCGATGGGATTAATCATTTGGATGTTAGGGGTATGGTGGGCTATGTCCCCAGCAGCAGGTCGATGGGATTAATCATTTGGATGTTAGGGGTATGGTGGGTTATGGCCCCGGCACAGGTCGATGGGATTAATCATTTGGATGTTCAGGGTATGGTGGGCTATGTCCCCAGCACAGGTCGATGGGATTAATCATTTGGATGTTAGGGGTATGGTGGGTTATGGCCCCGGCACAGGTCGATGGGATTAATCATTTGGATGTTAGGGGTATGGTGGGCTATGTCCCCAGCGCAGGTCGATGGGATTAATCATTTGGACGGTAGGGGTATGGTGGGCTATGGCCCCGGCGCAGGTTGATCGGATTAATCATTGGGATGATAGGGGTATGGTGGGCTATGTCCCCAGCGCTGGTCAATGAGATTAATCATTTGGATGGTAGGGGTACGGTGGGCTATGTCCCCAGCGCAAGTCGATGGGATTAATCATTTGGATGTTAGGGGTATGGTGGGCTATGGCCCCGGCGCAGGTCGATGGGATTAATCATTTGGACGGTAGGGGTATGGTGGGCTATGGCCCCAGCACAGGTCGATGGGATTAATCATTTGGACGGTAGGGGTATGGTGGGCTATGGCCCCAGCACAGGTCGATGGGATTAATCATTTGGATGGTAGGGGTATGGTGGGCTATGTCCCCTGCACAGGTCGATGGGATTAATCATTTGGACGGTAGGGGTATGGTGGGCTATTGCCCCAGCACAGGTCGATGGGATTAATCATTTGGATGTTAGGGGTATGGTGGGCTATGGCCCCAGCACAGGTCGATGGGATTAATCATTTGGATGTTAGGGGTATGGTGGGCTATGGCCCCGGCGCAGGTTGATCGGATTAATCATATGGATGTTAGGGGTATGGTGGGCTATGTCCCCAGCGCTGGTCAATGAGATTAATCATTTGGATGGTAGGGGTACGGTGGGCTATGGCCCCGGCGCAGGTTGATGGGATTAATCATTTGGATGTTAGGGGTATGGTGGGCTATGGCCCCGGCGCAGGTTGATCGGATTAATCATTTGGATGTTAGGGGTATGGTGGGCTATGGCCCCGGCGCAGGTCGATGGGATTAATCATTTGGATGTTAGGGGTACGGTGGGCTATGTCCCCAGCACAGGTCGAGGGGATTAATCATTTGGATGGTAGGGGTATGGTGGGCTATGTCCCCAGCGCAAGTCGATGGGATTAATCATTTGGATGTTAGGGGTATGGTGGGCTATGGCCCCGGCGCAGGTCGATGGGATTAATCATTTGGATGTTAGGGGTACGGTGGGCTATGTCCCCAGCACAGGTCGATGGGATTAATCATTTGGATGTTAGGGGTATGGTGGGCTATGGCCCCGGCGCAGGTTGATCGGATTAATCATTTGGATGTTAGGGGTATGGTGGGCTATGGCCCCAGCGCTGGTCAATGAGATTAATCATTTGGATGTTAGGGGTATGGTGGGCTATGGCCCCGGCGCAGGTTGATCGGATTAATCATTTGGATGTTAGGGGTATGGTGGGCTATGTCCCCAGCGCTGGTCAATGGGATTAATCATATGGATGTTAGGGGTATGGTGGGCAATGTCCCCAGCACAGGTCGATGGGATTAATCATTTGGATGTTAGGGGTATGGTGGGCTATGGCCCCAGCACAGGTCGATGGGATTAATCATTTGGATGGTAGGGGTATGGTGGGCTATGTCCCCGGCACAGGTCGATGGGATTAATCATTTGGATGTTAGGGGTATGGTGGGCTATTGCCCCAGCACAGGTCGATGGGATTAATCATTTGGATGTTAGGGGTATGGTGGGCTATGGCCCCGGCGCAGGTTGATCGGATTAATCATATGGATGTTAGGGGTATGGTGGGCTATGTCCCCAGCGCTGGTCAATGAGATTAATCATTTGGATGGTAGGGGTACGGTGGGCTATGGCCCCAGCGCAAGTCGATGGGATTAATCATTTGGATGTTAGGGGTATGGTGGGCTATGTCCCCGGCACAGGTCGATGGGATTAATCATTTGGATGTTAGGGGTATGGTGGGCTATGGTCCCAGCACAGGTCGATGGGATTAATCATTTGGGCGGTAGGGGTATGGTGGGCTATGGACCCTGCGCAGGTCGATGGGATTAATCATTTGGATGTTAGGGGTATGGTGGGCTATGGCCCCGGCACAGGTCGATGGGATTAATCATTTGGATGGTAGGGGTATGGTGGGCTATGGCCCCGGCACAGGTCGATGGGATTAATCATTTGGATGTTAGGGGTATGGTGGGCTATGGCCCCAGCACAGGTCGAAGGGATTAATCATTTGGATGTTAGGGGTATGGTGGGCTATGGCCCCGGCACAGGTCGATGGGATTAATCATTTGGATGTTAGGGGTATGGTGGGCTATGGCCCCAGCACAGGTCGATGGGATTAATCATTTGGATGTTAGGGGAATGGTGGGCTATGGCCCCGGCACAGGTCGATGGGATTAATCATTTGGATGGTAGGGGTATGGTGGGCTATGGCCCCAGCACA
The DNA here is from genome assembly GCF_048418815.1 of Hemitrygon akajei. Taxonomy (NCBI): domain Eukaryota; kingdom Metazoa; phylum Chordata; class Chondrichthyes; order Myliobatiformes; family Dasyatidae; genus Hemitrygon; species Hemitrygon akajei. The sequence continues at coordinate 95,566 of NW_027332063.1, forward strand.
GGTCGATGGGATTAATCATTTGGATGGTAGGGGTATGGTGGGCTATGTCCCCAGCACAGGTCGATGGGATTAATCATTTGGATGGTAGGGGTATGGTGGGCTATGTCCCCAGCACAGGTCGATGGGATTAATCATTTGGATGGTAGGGGTATGGTGGGCTATGGCCCCAGCACAGGTCGATGGGATTAATCATTTGGATGTTAGGGGTATGGTGGGTTATGGCCCCAGCACAGGTCGATGGGATTAATCATTTGGATGTTAGGGGTATGGTGGGCTATGGCCCCAGCACAGGTCGATGGGATTAATCATTTGGATGTTAGGGGTATGGTGGGCTATTGCCCCAGCACAGGTCGATGGGATTAATCATTTGGATGTTAGGGGTATGGTGGGCTATGGCCCCAGCACAGGTCGATGGGATTAATCATTTGGATGTTAGGGGTATGGTGGGGTATGTCCCCAGCACAGGTCGATGGGTTTAATCATTTGGATGTTAGGGGTATGGTGTGCTATGTCCCCAGCACAGGTCGATGGGATTAATCATTTGGATGTTAGGGGTATGGTGGGCTATGTCCCCAGCACAGGTCGATGGGATTAATCATTTGGATGTTAGGGGTATGGTGGGCTATGTCCCCAGCACAGGTCGATGGGATTAATCATTTGGATGGTAGGGGTATGGTGGGCTATGTCCCCAGCACAGGTCGATGGGATTAATCATTTGGATGGTAGGGGTATGGTGGGCTATGTCCCCAGCACAGGTCGATGGGATTAATCATTTGGATGGTAGGGGTATGGTGGGCTATGGCCCCAGCACAGGTCGATGGGATTAATCATTTGGATGTTAGGGGTATGGTGGGTTATGGCCCCAGCACAGGTCGATGGGATTAATCATTTGGATGTTAGGGGTATGGTGGGCTATGGCCCCAGCACAGGTCGATGGGATTAATCATTTGGATGTTAGGGGTATGGTGGGCTATGGCCCCAGCACAGGTCGATGGGATTAATCATTTGGATGTTAGGGGTATGGTGGGCTATGGCCCCAGCACAGGTCGATGGGATTAATCATTTGGATGTTAGGGGTATGGTGGGGTATGTCCCCAGCACAGGTCGATGGGTTTAATCATTTGGATGTTAGGGGTATGGTGTGCTATGTCCCCAGCACAGGTCGATGGGATTAATCATTTGGATGTTAGGGGTATGGTGGGCTATGTCCCCAGCACAGGTCGATGGGATTAATCATTTGGATGTTAGGGGTATGGTGGGCTATGTCCCCAGCACAGGTCGATGGGATTAATCATTTGGATGTTAGGGGTATGGTGGGCTATGTCCCCAGCACAGGTCGATGGGATTAATCATTTGGATGTTAGGGGTATGGTGGGCTATGTCCCCAGCACAGGACGATGGGATTAATCATTTGGATGTTAGGGGTATGGTGGGCTATGTCCCCAGCACAGGTCGATGGGATTAATCATTTGGATGTTAGGGGTATGGTGGGCTATGGCCCCAGCACAGGTCGATGGGATTAATCATTTGGATGTTAGGGGTATGGTGGGCTATGGCCCCAGCGCAGGTCGATGGGATTAATCATTTGGATGTTAGGGGTATGGTGGGCTATGGCCCCGGCACAGGTCGATGGGATTAATCATTTGGATGTTAGGGGTATGGTGGGCTATGTCCCCAGCACAGGTCGATGGGATTAATCATTTGGATGGTAGGGGTATGGTGGGCTATGGCCACAGCACAGGTCGATGGGATTAATCATTTGGATGTTAGGGGTATGGTGGGCTCTGTCCCCGGCGCGGGTCGATGGGATTAATAATTTGGATGTTAGGGGTATGGTGGGCTATGGCCCCAGCACAGGTCGATGGGATTAATCATTGGATGTTAGGGGTATGGTGGGCTCTGTCCCCGGCGCGGGTCGATGAGATTAATCATTTGGATGTTAGGGGTATGGTGGGCTATGTCCCAAGCACAGGTCGATGGGATTAATCATTTTTATGTTAGGGGTATGGTGGGCTATGGACCCTGTGCAGGTCGATGAGATTATTCATTTGGACGGTTGGGTTTTTGGTGGGCTATGGACCCTGCGCAGGTTGGTGGGGTTAATAATTTGGATGTTAGGGGTATGGTGGGCTATGGACCCAGCGCAGGTCGATGGGATTAATCATTTGGACGGTAGTTGTATGGTGGGCTATGGCCCCAGCACAGGTATATGGGATTAATAATTTGGACGGTAGGGGTATGGTGGGCTATGGACCCAGCGCAGGTCGATGGGATTAATCATTTGGACGGTAGTTGTATGGTGGGCTATGGCCCCAGCACAGGTCGATGGGATTAATCATTTGGATGTTAGGGGTATGGTGGGCTATGGACCCAGCGCAGGTCGATGGGATTAATCATTTGGATGGTAGGGGTATGGTGGGCTATGGCCCCAGCACAGGTATATGGGATTAATAATTTGGATGTTAGGGGTATGGTGGGCTATGGACCCTGCGCATGTCGGTGGGATTAATCATTTGGATGTTAGGGGTATGGTGGGCTATGGCCCCAGCACAGGTAGATGGGATTAATCATTTGGACGGTAGGGGTATGGTGGGCTATGGCCCCAGCACAGGTAGATGGGATTAATCATTTGGACGGTAGGGGTATGGTGGGCTATGGCCCCAGCACAGGTATATGGGATTAATAATTTGGATGTTAGGGGTATGGTGTGCTATGTCCCCAGCACAGGTCGATGGGATTAATCATTTGGATGTTAGGGGTATGGTGGGCTATGGCCCCGGCACAGGTCGATGGGATTAATCATTTGGATGTTAGGGGTATGGTGGGCTATGTCCCCAGCACAGGTCGATGGGATTAATCATTTGGATGGTAGGGGTATGGTGGGCTATGGCCCCAGCACAGGTCGATGGGATTAATCATTTGGATGTTAGGGGTATGGTGGGCTCTGTCCCCGGCGCGGGTCGATGGGATTAATAATTTGGATGTTAGGGGTATGGTGGGCTATGGCCCCAGCACAGGTCGATGGGATTAATCATTGGATGTTAGGGGTATGGTGGGCTCTGTCCCCGGCGCGGGTCGATGAGATTAATCATTTGGATGTTAGGGGTATGGTGGGCTATGTCCCAAGCACAGGTCGATGGGATTAATCATTTGGACGGTTGGGTTTTTGGTGGGCTATGGACCCTGCGCAGGTTGGTGGGGTTAATAATTTGGATGTTAGGGGTATGGTGGGCTATGGACCCAGCGCAGGTCGATGGGATTAATCATTTGGACGGTAGTTGTATGGTGGGCTATGGCCCCAGCACAGGTATATGGGATTAATAATTTGGACGGTAGGGGTATGGTGGGCTATGGACCCAGCGCAGGTCGATGGGATTAATCATTTGGACGGTATTGTATGGTGGGCTATGGCCCCAGCACAGGTCGATGGGATTAATCATTTGGATGTTAGGGGTATGGTGGGCTATGGACCCAGCGCAGGTCGATGGGAGTAATCATTTGGATGGTAGGGGTATGGTGGGCTATGGCCCCAGCACAGGTATATGGGATTAATAATTTGGATGTTAGGGGTATGGTGGGCTATGGACCCTGCGCAGGTCGGTGGGATTAATCATTTGGATGTTAAGGGTATGGTGGGCTATGGCCCCAGCACAGGTAGATGGGATTAATCATTTGGACGGTAGGGGTATGGTGGGCTATGGCCCCAGCACAGGTAGATGGGATTAATCATTTGGACGGTAGGGGTATGGTGGGCTATGGCCCCAGCACAGGTATATGGGATTAATAATTTGGATGTTAGGGGTATGGTGGGCTATGTCCCCAGCACAGGTCCATGGGATTAATCATTTGGATGTTAGGGGTATGGTGGGCTCTGTCCCCGGCGCGGGTCGATGGGATTAATCATTTGGATGTTAGGGGTATGGTGGGCTATGCCCCGGCACAGGTCGATGGGATTAATCATTTGGATGGTAGGGGTATGGTGGGCTATGTCCCCGGCACAGGTAGATGGGATTAATCATTTGGATGTTAGGGGTATGGTGGGCTATGGCCCCAGCACAGGTCGATGGGATTAATCATTTGGATGTTAGGGGTATGGTGGGCTATGGCCCCGGCACAGGTCGATGGGATTAATCATTTGGATGTTAGGGGTATGGTGGGCTATGGCCCCAGCACAGGTCGATGGGATTAATCATTTGGATGGTAGGGGTATGGTGGGCTATGGCCCCGACGCAGGTCGATGGGATTAATCATTTGGCTGGTAGGGGTATGGTGGGCTATTGCCCCAGCACAGGTCGATGGGATTAATCATTTGGATGGTAGGGGTATGGTGGGCTATGGCCCCAGCACAGGTTGGTGGGATTAATAATTTGGATGTTAGGGGTATGGTGGGCTATGGCCCCAGCACAGGTCGATGGGATTAATCATTTGGACGGTAGGGGTATGGTGGGCTATGGCCCCGGCGCAGGTCGATGGGATTAATCATTTGGATGGTAGGGGTATGGTGGGCTATGGCCCCAGCACAGGTCGATGGGATTAATCATTTGGATGTTAGGGGTATGGTGGGCTCCGGCCCCAGCACAGGTCGATGGGATTAATCATTTCGATGTTAGGGGTATGGTGGGCTATGTCCCCAGCACAGGTCGATGGGATTAATCATTTGGATGTTAGGGGTATGGTGGGCTATGGACCCAGCGCAGGTCGATGGGATTAATCATTTGGATGGTAGGGGTATGGTGGGCTATGGCCCCAGCACAGGTAGATGGGATTAATCATTTGGACGGTAGGGGTATGGTGGGCTATGGCCCCAGCACAGGTATATGGGATTAATAATTTGGACGGTAGGGGTATGGTGGGCTATGGACCCAGCGCAGGTCGATGGGATTAATCATTTGGACGGTAGTTGTATGGTGGGCTATGGCCCCAGCACAGGTCGATGGGATTAATCATTTGTATGTTAGGGGTATGGTGGGCTATGGACCCAGCGCAGGTCGATGGGATTAATCATTTGGATGGTAGGGGTATGGTGGGCTATGGCCCCAGCACAGGTATATGGGATTAATAATTTGGATGTTAGGGGTATGGTGGGCTATGGACCCTGCGCATGTCGGTGGGATTAATCATTTGGATGTTAGGGGTATGGTGGGCTATGGCCCCAGCACAGGTAGATGGGATTAATCATTTGGACGGTAGGGGTATGGTGGGCTATGGCCCCAGCACAGGTAGATGGGATTAATCATTTGGACGGTAGGGGTATGGTGGGCTATGGCCCCAGCACAGGTATATGGGATTAATAATTTGGATGTTAGGGGTTTGGTGGGCTATGGCCCCAGCACAGGTCGATGGGATTAATCATTTGGATGTTAGGGGTATGGTGGGCTATGGCCCCAGCACAGGTCGATGGGATTAATCATTTGGATGTTAGGGGTATGGTGGGCTATGGCCCCGGCACAGGTCGATGGGATTAATCATTTGGATGTTAGGGGTATGGTGGGCTATGTCCCCAGCACAGGTCGATGGGATTAATCATTTGGATGGTAGGGGTATGGTGGGCTATGGCCCCAGCACAGGTCGAAGGGATTAATCATTTGGATGTTAGGGGTATGGTGGGCTCTGTCCCCGGCGCGGGTCGATGGGATTAATAATTTGGATGTTAGGGGTATGGTGGGCTATGGCCCCAGCACAGGTCGATGGGATTAATCATTGGATGTTAGGGGTATGGTGGGCTCTGTCCCCGGCGCGGGTCGATGAGATTAATCATTTGGATGTTAGGGGTATGGTGGGCTAAGTCCCAAGCACAGGTCGATGGGATTAATCATTTGGATGTTAGGGGTATGGTGGGCTATGGACCCTGTGCAGGTCGATGAGATTAATCATTTGGACGGTTGGGTTTTTGGTGGGCTATGGACCCTGCGCAGGTTGGTGGGGTTAATAATTTGGATGTTAGGGGTATGGTGGGCTATGGACCCAGCGCAGGTCGATGGGATTAATCATTTGGACGGTAGTTGTATGGTGGGCTATGGCCCCAGCACAGGTATATGGGATTAATAATTTGGACGGTAGGGGTATGGTGGGCTATGGACCCAGCGCAGGTCGATGGGATTAATCATTTGGACGGTATTGTATGGTGGGCTATGGCCCCAGCACAGGTCGATGGGATTAATCATTTGGATGTTAGGGGTATGGTGGGCTATGGACCCAGCGCAGGTCGATGGGAGTAATCATTTGGATGGTAGGGGTATGGTGGGCTATGGCCCCAGCACAGGTATATGGGATTAATAATTTGGATGTTAGGGGTATGGTGCCGCTATGGACCCTGCGCAGGTCGGTGGGATTAATCATTTGGATGTTAGGGGTATGGTGGGCTATGGCCCCAGCACAGGTAGATGGGATTAATCATTTGGACGGTAGGGGTATGGTGGGCTATGGCCCCAGCACAGGTAGATGGGATTAATCATTTGGACGGTAGGGGTATGGTGGGCTATGGCCCCAGCACAGGTATATGGGATTAATAATTTGGATGTTAGGGGTATGGTGGGCTATGTCCCCAGCACAGGTCCATGGGATTAATCATTTGGATGTTAGGGGTATGGTGGGCTCTGTCCCCGGCGCGGGTCGATGGGATTAATCATTTGGATGTTAGGGGTATGGTGGGCTATGCCCCGGCACAGGTCGATGGGATTAATCATTTGGATGGTAGGGGTATGGTGGGCTATGTCCCCGGCACAGGTAGATGGGATTAATCATTTGGATGTTAGGGGTATGGTGGGCTATGGCCCCAGCACAGGTCGATGGGATTAATCATTTGGATGTTAGGGGTATGGTGGGCTATGGCCCCGGCACAGGTCGATGGGATTAATCATTTGGATGTTAGGGGTATGGTGGGCTATGGCCCCAGCACAGGTCGATGGGATTAATCATTTGGATGGTAGGGGTATGGTGGGCTATGGCCCCGGCGCAGGTCGATGGGATTAATCATTTGGCTGGTAGGGGTATGGTGGGCTATTGCCCCAGCACAGGTCGATGGGATTAATCATTTGGATGGTAGGGGTATGGTGGGCTATGGCCCCAGCACAGGTTGGTGGGATTAATAATTTGGATGTTAGGGGTATGGTGGGCTATGGCCCCAGCACAGGTCGATGGGATTAATCATTTGGACGGTAGGGGTATGGTGGGCTATGGCCCCGGCGCAGGTCGATGGGATTAATCATTTGGATGGTAGGGGTATGGTGGGCTATGGCCCCAGCACAGGTCGATGGGATTAATCATTTGGATGTTAGGGGTATGGTGGGCTCCGGCCCCAGCACAGGTCGATGGGATTAATCATTTCGATGTTAGGGGTATGGTGGGCTATGTCCCCAGCACAGGTCGATGGGATTAATCATTTGGATGTTAGGGGTATGGTGGGCTATGGACCCAGCGCAGGTCGATGGGATTAATCATTTGGATGGTAGGGGTATGGTGGGCTATGGCCCCAGCACAGGTATATGGGATTAATAATTTGGATGTTAGGGGTATGGTGGGCTATGGACCCTGCGCAGGTCCGTGGGATTAATCATTTGGATGTTAGGGGTATGGTGGGCTATGGCCCCAGCACAGGTAGATGGGATTAATCATTTGGACGGTAGGGGTATGGTGGGCTATGGCCCCAGCACAGGTAGATGGGATTAATCATTTGGACGGTAGGGGTATGGTGGGCTATGGCCCCAGCACAGGTATATGGGATTAATAATTTGGATGTTAGGGGTATGGTGGGCTATGTCCCCAGCACAGGTCCATGGGATTAATCATTTGGATGTTAGGGGTATGGTGGGCTCTGTCCCCGGCGCGGGTCGATGGGATTAATCATTTGGATATTAGGGGTATGGTGGGCTATGCCCCGGCACAGGTCGATGGGATTAATCATTTGGATGGTAGGGGTATGGTGGGCTATGTCCCCGGCACAGGTAGATGGGATTAATCATTTGGATGTTACGGGTTTGGTGGGCTATGGCCCCAGCACAGGTCGATGGGATTAATCATTTGGATGTTAGGGGTATGGTGGGCTATGGCCCCGGCACAGGTCGATGGGATTAATCATTTGGATGTTAGGGGTATGGTGGGCTATGGCCCCAGCACAGGTCGATGGGATTAATCATTTGGATGGTAGGGGTATGGTGGGCTATGGCCCCGGCGCAGGTCGATGGGATTAATCATTTGGCTGGTAGGGGTATGGTGGGCTATGGCCCCAGCACAGGTCGCTGGGATTAATCATTTGGATGGTAGGGGTATGGTGGGCTATGTCCCCAGCACAGGTCGATGGGATTAATCATTTGGATGGTAGGGGTATGGTGGTCTATGTCCCCAGCACAGGTCGATGGGATTAATCATTTGGATGGTAGGGGTATGGTGGGCTATGGCCCCAGCACAGGTCGATGGGATTAATCATTTGGATGTTAGGGGTATGGTGGGTTATGGCCCCAGCACAGGTCGATGGGATTAATCATTTGGATGTTAGGGGTATGGTGGGCTATGGCCCCAGCACAGGTCGATGGGATTAATCATTTGGATGTTAGGGGTATGGTGGGCTATAGCCCCAGCACAGGTCGATGGGATTAATCATTTGGATGTTAGGGGTATGGTGGGCTATGGCCCCAGCACAGGTCGATGGGATTAATCATTTGGATGTTAGGGGTATGGTGGGGTATGTCCCCAGCACAGGTCGATGGGTTTAATCATTTGGATGTTAGGGGTATGGTGTGCTATGTCCCCAGCACAGGTCGATGGGATTAATCATTTGGATGTTAGGGGTATGGTGGGCTATGTCCCCAGCACAGGTCGATGGGATTAATCATTTGGATGTTAGGGGTATGGTGGGCTATGTCCCCAGCACAGGTCGATGGGATTAATCATTTGGATGTTAGGGGTATGGTGGGCTATGTCCCCAGCACAGGTCGATGGGATTAATCATTTGGATGTTAGGGGTATGGTAGGCTATGGCCCCAGCACAGGTCGATGGGATTAATCATTTGGATGTTAGGGGTATGGTGGGCTATGGCCCCAGCGCAGGTCGATGGGATTAATCATTTGGATGTTAGGGGTATGGTGGGCTATGGCCCCGGCACAGGTCGATGGGATTAATCATTTGGATGTTAGGGGTATGGTGGGCTATGTCCCCAGCACAGGTCGATGGGATTAATCATTTGGATGGTAGGGGTATGGTGGGCTATGGCCACAGCACAGGTCGATGGGATTAATCATTTGGATGTTAGGGGTATGGTGGGCTCTGTCCCCGGCGCGGGTCGATGGGATTAATAATTTGGATGTTAGGGGTATGGTGGGCTCTGTCCCCGGCGCGGGTCGATGAGATTAATCATTTGGATGTTAGGGGTATGGTGGGCTATGTCCCAAGCACAGGTCGATGGGATTAATCATTTGGATGTTAGGGGTATGGTGGGCTATGGACCCTGTGCAGGTCGATGAGATTAATCATTTGGACGGTTGGGTTTTTGGTGGGCTATGGACCCTGCGCAGGTTGGTGGGGTTAATAATTTGGATGTTAGGGGTATGGTGGGCTATGGACCCAGCGCAGGTCGATGGGATTAATCATTTGGACGGTAGTTGTATGGTGGGCTATGGCCCCAGCACAGGTATATGGGATTAATAATTTGGACGGTAGGGGTATGGTGGGCTATGGACCCAGCGCAGGTCGATGGGATTAATCATTTGGACGGTAGTTGTATGGTGGGCTATGGCCCCAGCACAGGTCGATGGGATTAATCATTTGGATGTTAGGGGTATGGTGGGCTATGGACCCAGCGCAGGTCGATGGGATTAATCATTTGGATGGTAGGGGTATGGTGGGCTATGGCCCCAGCACAGGTGTATGGGATTAATAATTTGGATGTTAGGGGTATGGTGGGCTATGGACCCTGCGCAGGTCGGTGGGATTAATCATTTGGACGGTAGGGGTATGGTGGGCTATGGCCCCAGCACAGGTAGATGGGATTAATCATTTGGACGGTAGGGGTATGGTGGGCTATGGCCCCAGCACAGGTATACGGGATTAATAATTTGGATGTTAGGGGTATGGTGGGCTATGTCCCCAGCACAGGTCCATGGGATTAATCATTTGGATGTTAGGGGTATGGTGGGCTCTGTCCCCGGCGCGGGTCGATGGGATTAATCATTTGGATGTTAGGGGTATGGTGGGCTATGCCCCGGCACAGGTCGATGGGATTAATCATTTGGATGGTAGGGGTATGGTGGGCTATGTCCCCGGCACAGGTAGATGGGATTAATCATTTGGATGTTAGGGGTATGGTGGGCTATGGCCCCAGCACAGGTCGATGGGATTAATCATTTGGATGTTAGGGGTATGGTGGGCTATGGCCCCGGCACAGGTCGATGGGATTAATCATTTGGATGTTAGGGGTATGGTGGGCTATGGCCCCAGCACAGGTCGATGGGATTAATCATTTGGATGGTAGGGGTATGGTGGGCTATGGCCCCGGCGCAGGTCGATGGGATTAATCATTTGGCTGGTAGGGGTATGGTGGGCTATTGCCCCAGCACAGGTCGATGGGATTAATCATTTGGATGGTAGGGGTATGGTGGGCTATGGCCCCAGCACAGGTTGGTGGGATTAATAATTTGGATGTTAGGGGTATGGTGGGCTATGGCCCCAGCACAGGTCGATGGGATTAATCATTTGGACGGTAGGGGTATGGTGGGCTATGGCCCCGGCGCAGGTCGATGGGATTAATCATTTGGATGGTAGGGGTATGGTGGGCTATGGCCCCAGCACAGGTCGATGGGATTAATCATTTGGATGTTAGGGGTATGGTGGGCTCCGGCCCCAGCACAGGTCGATGGGATTAATCATTTCGATGTTAGGGGTATGGTGGGCTATGTCCCCAGCACAGGTCGATGGGATTAATCATTTGGATGTTAGGGGTATGGTGGGCTATGTCCCCAGCACAGGTCGATGGGATTAATAATTTGGATGGTAGGGGTATGGTGGGCTATTGCCCCAGCACAGGTCGATGGGATTAATCATTTGGATGGTAGGGGTATGGTGGGCTATGGCCCCAGCACAGGTCGATGGGATTAATCATTTGGATGTTAGGGGTATGGTAGGTTATGGCCCCAGCACAGGTCGATGGGATTAATCATTTGGATGTTAGGGGTATGGTGGGCTATGGCCCCAGCACAGGTCGATGGGATTAATCATTTGGATGGTAGGGGTATGGTGGGCTATGTCCCCAGCACAGGTCGATGGGATTAATCATTTGGATGGTAGGGGTATGGTGAGCTATGTCCCCAGCACAGGTCGATGGGATTAATCATTTGGATGGTAGGGGTATGGTGGGCTATGGCCCCAGCACAGGTCGATGGGATTAATCATTTGGATGTTAGGGGTATGGTGGGTTATGGCCCCAGCACAGGTCGATGGGATTAATCATTTGGATGTTAGGGGTATGGTGGGCTATGGCCCCAGCACAGGTCGATGGGATTAATCATTTGGATGTTAGGGGTATGGTGGGCTATGGCCCCAGCACAGGTCGATGGGATTAATCATTTGGATGTTAGGGGTATGGTGGGCTATGGCCATAGCACAGGTCGGTGGGATTAATCATTTGGATGTTAGGGGTATGGTGGGCTATGGCCCCAGCACAGGTAGATGGGATTAATCATTTGGACGGTAGGGGTATGGTGGGCTATGGCCCCAGCACAGGTAGATGGGATTAATCATTTGGACGGTAGGGGTATGGTGGGCTATGGCCCCAGCACAGGAATATGGGATTAATAATTTGGATGTTAGGGGTATGGTGGGCTATGTCCCCAGCACAGGTCCATGGGATTAATCATTTGGATGTTAGGGGTATGGTGGGCTCTCTCCCCGGCGCGGGTCGATGGGATTAATCATTTGGATGTTAGGGGTATGGTGGGCTATGCCCCGGCACATGTCGATGGGATTAATCATTTGGATGGTAGGGGTATGGTGGGCTATGTCCCCGGCACAGGTAGATGGGATTAATCATTTGGATGTTAGGGGTATGGTGGGCTATGGCCCCAGCACAGGTCGATGGGATTAATCATTTGGATGTTAGGGGTATGGTGGGCTATGGCCCCGGCACAGGTCGATGGGATTAATCATTTGGATGTTAGGGGTATGGTGGGCTATGGCCCCAGCACAGGTCGATGGGATTAATCATTTGGATGGTAGGGGTATGGTGGGCTATGGCCCCGGCGCAGGTCGATGGGATTAATCATTTGGATGGTAGGGGTATGGTGGGCTATTGCCCCAGCACAGGTCGATGGGATTAATCATTTGGATGGTAGGGGTATGGTGGGCTATGGCCCCAGCACAGGTTGGTGGGATTAATAATTTGGATGTTAGGGGTATGGTGGGCTATGGCCCCAGCACAGGTCGATGGGATTAATCATTTGGACGGTAGGGGTATGGTGGGCTATGGCCCCGGCGCAGGTCGATGGGATTAATCATTTGGATGGTAGGGGTATGGTGGGCTATGGCCCCAGCACAAGTCGATGGGATTAATCATTTGGATGTTAGGGGTATGGTGGGCTCCGGCCCCAGCACAGGTCGATGGGATTAATCATTTCGATGTTAGGGGTATGGTGGGCTATGTCCCCAGCACAGGTCGATGGGATTAATCATTTGGATGTTAGGGGTATGGTGGGCTATGTCCCCAGCACAGGTCGATGGGATTAATAATTTGGATGGTAGGGGTATGGTGGGCTATTGCCCCAGCACAGGTCGATGGGATTAATCATTTGGATGGTAGGGGTATGGTGGGCTATGGCCCCAGCACAGGTCGATGGGATTAATCATTTGGATGTTAGGGGTATGGTAGGTTATGGCCCCAGCACAGGTCGATGGGATTAATCATTTGGATGTTAGGGGTATGGTGGGCTATGGCCCCAGCACAGGTCGATGGGATTAATCATTTGGATGTTAGGGGTATGGTGGGCTATGTCCCCAGCACAGGTCGATGGGATTAATCATTTGGATGGTAGGGGTATGGTGGGCTATGTCCCCAGCACAGGTCGATGGGATTAATCATTTGGATGGTAGGGGTATGGTGGGCTATGGCCCCAGCACAGGTCGATGGGATTAATCATTTGGATGTTAGGGGTATGGTGGGCTATGGCCCCAGCACAGGTCGATGGGATTAATCATTTGGATGTTAGGGGTATGGTGGGCTATGGCCCCAGCACAGGTCGATGGGATTAATCATTTGGATGTTAGGGGTATGGTGGGGTATGTCCCCAGCACAGGTCGATGGGTTTAATCATTTGGATGTTAGGGGTATGGTGTGCTATGTCCCCAGCACAGGTCGATGGGATTAATCATTTGGATGTTAGGGGTATGTTGGGCTATGTCCCCAGCACAGGTCGATGGGATTAATCATTTGGATGTTAGGGGTATGGTGGGCTATGTCCCCAGCACAGGTCGATGGGATTAATCATTTGGATGTTAGGGGTATGGTGGGCTATGGCCCCAGCACAGGTCGATGGGATTAATCATTTGGATGTTAGGGGTATGTTGGGCTATGGCCCCAGCGCAGGTCGATGGGATTAATCATTTGGATGTTAGGGGTATGGTGGGCTATGGCCCCGGCACAGGTCGATGGGATTAATCATTTGGATGTTAGGGGTATGGTGGGCTATGTCCCCAGCACAGGTCGATGGGATTAATCATTTGGATGGTAGGGGTATGGTGGGCTATGGCCACAGCACAGGTCGATGGGATTAATCATTTGGATGTTAGTGGTATGGTGGGCTCTGTCCCCGGCGCGGGTCGATGGGATTAATAATTTGGATGTTAGGGGTATGGTGGGCTATGGCCCCAGCACAGGTCGATGGGATTAATCATTGGATGTTAGGGGTATGGTGGGCTCTGTCCCCGGCGCGGGTCGATGAGATTAATCATTTGGATGTTAGGGGTATGGTGGGCTATGTCCCAAGCACAGGTCGATGGGATTAATCATTTGGATGTTAGGGGTATGGTGGGCTATGGACACTGTACAGGTCGATGAGATTAATCATTTGGACGGTAGGGTTTTTGGTGGGCTATGGACCCTGCGCAGGTTGGTTGAGTTAATAATTTGGATGTTAGGGGTATGGTGGGCTATGGACCCAGCGCAGGTCGATGGGATTAATCATTTGGACGGTAGTTGTATGGTGGGCTATGGCCCCAACACAGGTATATGGGATTAATAATTTGGACGGTAGGGGTATGGTGGGCTATGGACCCAGCGCAGGTCGATGGGATTAATCATTTGGACGGTAGTTGTATGGTGGGCTATGGCCCCAGCACAGGTCGATGGGATTAATCATTTGGATGTTAGGGGTATGGTGGGCTATGGACCCAGCGCAGGTCGATGGGATTAATCATTTGGATGGTAGGGGTATGGTGGGCTATGGCCCCAGCACAGGTATATGGGATTAATAATTTGGATGTTAGGGGTATGGTGGGCTATGGACCCTGCGCAGGTCGGTGGGATTAATCATTTGGATGTTAGGGGTATGGTGGGCTATGGCCCCAGCACAGGTAGATGGGATTAATCATTTGGACGGTAGGGGTATGGTGGGCTATGGCCCCAGCACAGGTAGATGGGATTAATCATTTGGACGGTAGGGGTATGGTGGGCTATGGCCCCAGCACAGGTATATGGGATTAATAATTTGGATGTTAGGGGTATGGTGGGCTATGTCCCCAGCACAGGTCCATGGGATTAATCATTTGGATGTTAGGGGTATGGTGGGCTCTGTCCCCGGCGCGGGTCGATGGGATTAATCATTTGGATGTTAGGGGTATGGTGGGCTATGTCCCCGGCACAGGTCGATGGGATTAATCATTTGGATGGTAGGGGTATGGCGGGCTATGTCCCCGGCACAGGTAGATGGGATTATTCATTTGGATGTTAGGGGTATGGTGGACTATGTCCCCAGCACAGGTCGATGGGATTAATCATTTGGATGTTAGGGGTATGGTGGGCTATGTCCCCGGCACAGGTCGATGGGATTAATCATTTGGATGGTAGGGGTATGGTGGGCTATGTCCCCGGCTCAGGTCGATGGGATAAATCATTTGGATGTTACGGGTATGGTGGGCTATGTCCCCGGCACACGTCGATGGGATTAATCATTTGGATGGTAGGGGTATGGTGGGCTATGTCCCCAGCACAGGTCGATGGGATTAAACATTTGGATGTTAGCGGTATGGTGGGCTATGTCCCCAGCACAGGTCGATGGGATTAATCATTTGGATGTTAGGGGTATGGTGGGCTATGTCCCCAGCACAGGTCGATGGGATTAATCATTTGGATGTTAGGGGTATGGTGGGCTATGGCCCCAGCACAGGTCGATGGGATTAATCATTTGGATGTTAGGGGTATGGTGGGCTATGGCCCCAGCACAGGTCGATGGGATTAATAATTTGGATGTTAGGGGTATGGTGGGCTATGTCCCCGGCACAGGTCGATGGGATTAATCATTTGGATGTTAGGGGTATGGTGGGCTATGGCCCCAGCAAAGGTCGATGGGATTAATCATTTGGATGTTAGGGGTATGGTGGGCTATGTCCCCGGCGCAGGTCGATGGGATTAATCATTTGGATGTTAGGGGTATGGTGGGCTATGGCCCCAGCACAGGTCGATGGGATTAATCATTTGGATGGTAGGGGTATGGTGGGCTATGGCCCCAGCACAGGTCGATGGGATTAATCATTTGGATGGTAGGGGTATGGTGGGCTATGGCCCCAGCACAGGTCGATGGGATTAATTATTTGGATGTTAGGGGTATGGTGGGCTATGGCCCCGGCACAGGTCGATGGGATTAATCATTTGGACGGTAGGGGTATGGTGGGCTATGGCCCCAGCACAGGTCGATGGGATTAATCATTTGGATGTTAGGGGTATGGTGGGCTATGGCCCCAGCACAGGTCGATGGGATTAATCATTTGGATGTTAGGGGTATGGTGGGCTATGGCCCCAGCACAGGTCGATGGGATTAATCATTTGGATGGTAGGGGTATGGTGGGCTATGTCCCCAGCACAGGTCGATGGGATTAATCATTTGGATGTTAGGGGTATCGTGGGCTATGTCCCCGGCGCAGGTCGATGGGATTAATCATTTGGATGTTAGGGGTATGGTGGGCTATGGCCCCAGCACAGGTCGATGGGATTAATCATTTGGATGGTAGGGGTATGGTGGACTATGGCCCCAGCACAGGTCGATGGGATTAATCATTTGGATGGTAGGGGTATGGTGGGCTATGGCCCCAGCACAGGTCGATGGGATTAATTATTTGGATGTTAGGGGTATGGTGGGCTATGGCCCCGGCTCAGGTCGATGGGATTAATCATTTGGACGGTAGTGGTATGGTGGGCTATGGCCCCAGCACAGGTCGATGGGATTAATCATTTGGATGTTAGGGGTATGCTGGGCTATGGCCCCGGCACAGGTCGATGGGATTAATCATTTGGACGGTAGGGGTATGGTGGGCTCTGTCCCCGGCGCGGGTCGATCGGATTAATCATTTGGATGTTAGGGGTATGGTGGGCTATGGCCCCAGCACAGGTCGATGGGATTAATTATTTGGATGTTAGGGGTATGGTGGGCTATGTCCCCTGCGCAGGTCAATGGGATTAATCATTTTGACGGTAGTTGTATAGTGGGCTATGTCCCCAGCGCAAGTCGATGGGATTAATCATTTGGATGTTAGGGGTATGGTGGGCTATGGCCCCAGCACAGGTCGATGGGATTAATCATTTGGATGGTAGGGGTATGGTGGGCTATGTCCCCGGCACAGGTCG
The DNA here is from genome assembly GCF_048418815.1 of Hemitrygon akajei. NCBI lineage: Eukaryota > Metazoa > Chordata > Chondrichthyes > Myliobatiformes > Dasyatidae > Hemitrygon > Hemitrygon akajei. The sequence goes on from NW_027332063.1 coordinate 112,386, forward strand.
ATGGGATTAATCATTTGGATGTTAGGGGTATGGTGGGCTATTGCCCCAGCACAGGTCGATGGGATTAATCATTTGGATGTTAGGGGTATGGTGGGCTATGGCCCCGGCGCAGGTTGATCGGATTAATCATATGGATGTTAGGGGTATGGTGGGCTATGTCCCCAGCGCTGGTCAATGAGATTAATCATTTGGATGGTAGGGGTACGGTGGGCTATGTCCCCAGCGCAAGTCGATGGGATTAATCATTTGGATGTTAGGGGTATGGTGGGCTATGTCCCCCGCACAGGTCGATGGGATTAATCATTTGGATGTTAGGGGTATGGTGGGCTATGGTCCCAGCACAGGTCGATGGGATTAATCATTTGGGCGGTAGGGGTATGGTGGGCTATGGACCCTGCGCAGGTCGATGGGATTAATCATTCGGTTGTTAGGGGTATGGTGGGCTATGGCCCCAGCACTGGTCGATGGGATTAATCATTTGGATGTTAGGGGTATGGTGGGCTATGGCCCCGGCACAGGTCGATGGGATTAATCATTTGGATGTTAGGGGTATGGTGGGCTATGGCCCCAGCACAGGTCGATGGGATTAATCATTTGGATGGTAGGGGTATGGTGGGCTATGGCCCCGGCGCAGGTCGATGGGATTAATCATTTGGCTGGTAGTGGTATGGTGGGCTATTGCCCCAGCACAGGTCGATGGGATTAATCATTTGGATGGTAGGGGTATGGTGGGCTATGGCCCCAGCACAGGTCGATGGGATTAATCATTTGGATGTTAGGGGTATGGTGGGCTATGGCCCCAGCGCAGGTCGATGGGATTAATCATTTGGATGTTAGGTGTATGGTGGGCTATGGCCCCGGCACAGGTCGATGGGATTAATCATTTGGATGTTAGGGGTATGGTGGGCTATGTCCCCAGCACAGGTCGATGGGATTAATCATTTGGATGGTAGGGGTATGGTGGGCTATGGCCACAGCACAGGTCGATGGGATTAATCATTTGGATGTTAGGGGTATGGTGGGCTATGGACCCTGTGCAGGTCGATGAGATTAATCATTTGGACGGTAGGGTTTTTGGTGGGCTATGGACCCTGCGCAGGTTGGTGGGGTTAATAATTTGGATTTTAGGGGTATGGTGGGCTATGGACCCAGCGCAGGTCGATGGGATTAATCATTTGGACGGTAGTTGTATGGTGGGCTATGGCCCCAGCACAGGTATATGGGATTAATAATTTGGACGGTAGGGGTATGGTGGGCTATGGACCCAGCGCAGGTCGATGGGATTAATCATTTGGACGGTAGTTGTATGGTGGGCTATGGCCCCAGCACAGGTCGATGGGATTAATCATTTGGATGTTAGGGGTATGGTGGGCTATGGCCCCAGCGCAGGTCGATGGGATTAATCATTTGGATGGTAGGGGTATGGTGGGCTATGGCCCCAGCACAGGTATATGGGATTAATAATTTGGATGTTAGGGGTATGGTGGGCTATGGACCCTGCGCAGGTCGGTGGGATTAATCATTTGGATGTTAGGGGTATGGTGGGCTATGGCCCCAGCACAGGTAGATGGGATTAATCATTTGGACAGTAGGGGTATGGTGGGCTATGGCCCCAGCACAGGTAGATGGGATTAATCATTTGGACGGTAGGGGTATGGTGGGCTATGGCCCCAGCACAGGTATATGGGATTAATAATTTGGATGTTAGGGGTATGGTGGGCTATGTCCCCAGCACAGGTCCATGGGATTAATCATTTGGAGGTTAGGGGTATGGTGGGCTCTGTCCCCGGCGCGGGTCGATGGGATTAATCATTTGGATGTTAAGGGTCTGGTGGGCTATGTCCCCGGCACAGGTCGATGGGATTAATCATTTGGATGGTAGGGGTATGGTGGGCTATGTCCCCGGCACAGGTAGATGGGATTAATCATTTGGATGTTAGGGGTATGGTGGACTATGTCCCCAGCACAGGTCGATGGGATTAATCATTTGGATGTTAGGGGTATGGTGGGCTATGTCCCCGGCACAGGTCGATGGGATTAATCATTTGGATGGTAGGGGTATGGTGGGCTATGTCCCCGGCACAGGTCGATGGGATTAATCATTTGGATGTTAGGGGTATGGTGGGCTATGTCCCCGGCACAGGTCGATGGGATTAATCATTTGGATGGTAGTGGTATGGTGGGCTATGTCCCCAGCACAGGTCGATGGGATTAATCATTTGGATGTTAGGGGTATGGTGGGCTATGTCCCCAGCACAGGTCGATGGGATTAATCATTTGGATGTTAGGGGAATGGTGGGCTATGTCCCCAGCACAGGTCGATGGGATTAATCATTTGGATGTTAGGGGTATGGTGGGCTATGGCCCCAGCACAGGTCGATGGGATTAATCATTTGGATGTTAGGGGTATGGTGGGCTATGGCCCCAGCACAGGTCGATGGGATTAATAATTTGGATGTTAGGGGTATGGTGGGCTATGTCCCCGGCACAGGTCGATGGGATTAATCATTTGGATGTTAGGGGTATGGTGGGCTATGGCCCCAGCACAGGTCGATGGGATTAATCATTTGGATGTTAGGGGTATGGTGGGCTATGTCCCCGGCGCAGGTCGATGGGATTAATCATTTGGATGTTAGGGGTATGGTGGGCTATGGCCCCAGCACAGGTCGATGGGATTATTCATTTGGATGGTAGGGGTATGGTGGGCTATGGCCCCAGCACAGGTCGATGGGATTAATCATTTGGATGGAAGGGGTATGGTGGGCTATGGCCCCAGCACAGGTCGATGGGATTAATTATTTGGATGTTAGGGGTATGGTGGGCTATGGCCCCGGCACAGGCCGTTGGGATTAATCATTTGGACGGTAGGGGTATGGTGGGCTATGGCCCCAGCACAGGTCGATGGGATTAATCATTTGGATGTTAGGGGTATGGTGGGCTATGTCCCCAGCACAGGTCGATGGGATTAATCATTTGGATGTTAGGGGTATGGTGGGCTATGTCCCCGGCGCAGGTCGATGGGATTAATCATTTGGATGTTAGGGGTATGGTGGGCTATGGCCCCAGCACAGGTCGATGGTATTAATCATTTGGATGGTAGGGGTATGGTGGGCTATGTCCCCAGCACAGGTCGATGGGATTAATCATTTGGATGTTAGGGGTATGGTGGGCTATGTCCCCGGCGCAGGTCGATGGGATTAATCATTTGGATGTTAGGGGTATGGTGGGCTATGGCCCCAGCACAGGTCGATGGGATTAATCATTTGGATGGTAGGGGTATGGTGGGCTATGGCCCCGGCACAGGTCGATGGGATTAATCATTTGGACGGTAGGGGTATGGTGGGCTCTGTCCCCGGCGCGGGTCGATCGGATTAATCATTTGGATGTTAGGTGTATGGTGGGCTATGGCCCCAGCACAGGTCGATGGGATTAATTATTTGGATGTTAGGGGTATGGTGGGCTATGTCCCCTGCGCAGGTCAATGTGATTAATCATTTTGACGGTAGTTGTATAGTGGGCTATGTCCCCTGCACAGGTCGATGGGATTAATCATTTGGACGGTAGGGGTATGGTGGGTTATGTCCCCTGCGCAGGTCAATGGGATTAATCATTTGGATGTTAGGGGTATGGTGGGCTATGGCCCCAGCACAGTTCGATGGGATTAATCATTTGGATGTTAGGGGTATGGTGGGCTATGGCCCCAGCACTGGTCGATGGGATTAATCATTTGGATGTTAGGGGTATGGTGGGCTATGGCCCCAGCACAGGTCTATGGGATTAATCATTTGGATGTTAGGGGTATGGTGGGCTATGGCCCCAGCACAGGTCGATGGGATTAATCATTTGGATGTTAGGGGTATGGTGGGCTCTGTCCCCGGCACATGTCGATGGGATTAATCATTTGGATTTTAGGGGTATGGTGGGCTATGGCCCCAGCACAGGTCGATGGGATTAATCATTTGGATGGTAGGGGTATGGTGGGCTCTGTCCCCGGCGCGGGTCGATCGGATTAATCATTTGGATGTTAGGGGTATGGTGGGCTATGGCCCCAGCACAGGTCGATGGGATTAATTATTTGGATGTTAGGGGTATGGTGGGCTATGGCCCCAGCACAGGTCGATGGGATTAATCATTTGGATGGTAGGGGTATGGTGGGCTCTGTCCCCGGCGCGGGTCGATCGGATTAATCATTTGGATGTTAGGGGTATGGTGGGCTATGGCCCCAGCACAGGTCGATGGGATTAATTATTTGGATGTTAGGGGTATGGTGGGCTATGGCCCCAGCACAGGTCGATGGGATTAATCATTTGGACGGTAGGGGTATGGTGGGCTATGGCCCCAGCACAGGTCGATGGGATTAATCATTTGGATGGTAGGGGTATGGTGGGCTATGGCCCCAGCACAGGTCGATGGGATTAATCATTTGGATGGTAGGGGTATGGTGGGCTATGTCCCCAGCACAGGTCGATGGGATTAATCATTTGGATGTTAGGGGTATGGTGGGCTATGGCCCCAGCACAGGTCGATGGGATTAATTCTTTGGATGTTAGGGGTATGGTGGGCTATGGCCCCAGCACAGGTCGATGGCATTAATCATTTGGATGGCAGGGGTATGGTGGGCTATGTCCCCAGCACAGGTCGATGGGATTAATCATTTGGATGGTAGGGGTATGGTGGGCTATGGCCCCAGCACAGGTCGGTGGGATTAATCTTTTGGATGTTAGGGGTATGGTGGGCTATGGCCCCAGCACAGGTCGATGGGATTAATCATTTGGATGTTAGGGGTATGGTGGGCTATGGCCCCGGCGCAGGTCGATGGGATTAATCATTTGGATGGTAGGGGTATGGTGGGCTATTGCCCCAGCACAGGTCGATGGGATTAATCATTTGGATGGTAGGGGTATGGTGGGCTATTGCCCCAGCACAGGTCGATGGGATTAATCATTTGGATGGTAGGGGTATGGTGGGCTATGGCCCCAGCACAGGTCGATGGGATTAATCATTTGGATGGTAGGGGTATGGCGGGCTATGGCCCCAGCGCAGGTCGATGGGATTAATCATTTGGATGTTAGGGGTATGGTGGGCTATGTCCCCAGTACAGGTCGATGGGATTAATCATTTGGATGGTAGGGGTATGGCGGGCTATGGCCCCAGCGCAGGTCGATGGGATTAATCATTTGGATGGTAGGGGTATGGTGGGCTATGGCCCCAGCACAGGTCGATGGGATTAATCATTTGGACGGTAGTTGTATAGTGGTCTATGTCCCCTGCACAGGTCGATGGGATTAATCATTTGGACGGTAGGGGTATGGTGGGTTATGTCCCCTGCGCAGGTCAATGGGATTAATCATTTGGATGTTAGGGGTATGGTGGGCTATGTCCCCAGCACAGGTCAATGGGATTAATCATTTGGATGTTAGGGGTATGGTGGGCTATGGACCCAGCACAGGTCGATGGGATTAATCATTTGGATGGTAGGGGTATGGTGGGCTATTGTCCCAGCACAGGTCGATGGGATTAATCATTTGGATGGTAGGGGTATGGTGGGCTATGGCCCCAGCACAGGTCGGTGGGATTAATCTTTTGGATGTTAGGGGTATGGTGGGCTATGGCCCCAGCACAGGTCGATGGGATTAATCATTTGGATGTTAGGGGTATGGTGGGCTATGGCCCCGGCGCAGGTCGATGGGATTAATCATTTGAATGGTAGGGGTATGGTGGGCTATTGTCCCAGCACAGGTAGATGGGATTAATCATTTGGACGGTAGGGGTATGGTGGGCTATGGCCCCAGCACAGGTATATGGGATTAATAATTTGGATGTTAGGGGTATGGTGGGCTATGTCCCCAGCACAGGTCCATGGGATTAATCATTTGGAGGTTAGGGGTATGGTGGGCTCTGTCCCCGGCGCGGGTCGATGGGATTAATCATTTGGATGTTAGGGGTCTGGTGGGCTATGTCCCCGGCACAGGTCGATGGGATTAATCATTTGGATGGTAGGGGTATGGTGGGCTATGTCCCCGGCACAGGTAGATGGGATTAATCATTTGGATGTTAGGGGTATGGTGGACTATGTCCCCAGCACAGGTCGATGGGATTAATCATTTGGATGTTAGGGGTATGGTGGGCTATGTCCCCGGCACAGGTCGATGGGATTAATCATTTGGATGGTAGGGGTATGGTGGGCTATGTCCCCGGCACAGGTCGATGGGATTAATCATTTGGATGTTAGGGGTATGGTGGGCTATGTCCCCGGCACAGGTCGATGGGATTAATCATTTGGATGGTAGTGGTATGGTGGGCTATGTCCCCAGCACAGGTCGATGGGATTAATCATTTGGATGTTAGGGGTATGGTGGGCTATGTCCCCAGCACAGGTCGATGGGATTAATCATTTGGATGTTAGGGGAATGGTGGGCTATGTCCCCAGCACAGGTCGATGGGATTAATCATTTGGATGTTAGGGGTATGGTGGGCTATGGCCCCAGCACAGGTCGATGGGATTAATCATTTGGATGTTAGGGGTATGGTGGGCTATGGCCCCAGCACAGGTCGATGGGATTAATAATTTGGATGTTAGGGGTATGGTGGGCTATGTCCCCGGCACAGGTCGATGGGATTAATCATTTGGATGTTAGGGGTATGGTGGGCTATGGCCCCAGCACAGGTCGATGGGATTAATCATTTGGATGTTAGGGGTATGGTGGGCTATGTCCCCGGCGCAGGTCGATGGGATTAATCATTTGGATGTTAGGGGTATGGTGGGCTATGGCCCCAGCACAGGTCGATGGGATTATTCATTTGGATGGTAGGGGTATGGTGGGCTATGGCCCCAGCACAGGTCGATGGGATTAATCATTTGGATGGAAGGGGTATGGTGGGCTATGGCCCCAGCACAGGTCGATGGGATTAATTATTTGGATGTTAGGGGTATGGTGGGCTATGGCCCCGGCACAGGCCGATGGGATTAATCATTTGGACGGTAGGGGTATGGTGGGCTATGGCCCCAGCACAGGTCGATGGGATTAATCATTTGGATGTTAGGGGTATGGTGGGCTATGTCCCCAGCACAGGTCGATGGGATTAATCATTTGGATGTTAGGGGTATGGTGGGCTATGTCCCCGGCGCAGGTCGATGGGATTAATCATTTGGATGTTAGGGGTATGGTGGGCTATGGCCCCAGCACAGGTCGATGGGATTAATCATTTGGATGGTAGGGGTATGGTGGGCTATGTCCCCAGCACAGGTCGATGGGATTAATCATTTGGATGTTAGGGGTATGGTGGGCTATGTCCCCGGCGCAGGTCGATGGGATTAATCATTTGGATGTTAGGGGTATGGTGGGCTATGGCCCCAGCACAGGTCGATGGGATTAATCATTTGGATGGTAGGGGTATGGTGGGCTATGGCCCCAGCACAGGTCGATGGGATTAATTATTTGGATGTTAGGGGTATGGTGGGCTATGGCCCCGGCACAGGTCGATGGGATTAATCATTTGGACGGTAGGGGTATGGTGGGCTATGGCCCCAGCACAGGTCGATGGGATTAATCATTTGGATGTTAGGGGTATGGTGGGCTATGGCCCCGGCACAGGTCGATGGGATTAATCATTTGGACGGTAGGGGTATGGTGGGCTCTGTCCCCGGCGCGGGTCGATCGGATTAATCATTTGGATGTTAGGTGTATGGTGGGCTATGGCCCCAGCACAGGACGATGGGATTAATTATTTGGATGTTAGGGGTATGGTGGGCTATGTCCCCTGCGCAGGTCAATGTGATTAATCATTTTGACGGTAGTTGTATAGTGGGCTATGTCCCCTGCACAGGTCGATGGGATTAATCATTTGGACGGTAGGGGTATGGTGGGTTATGTCCCCTGCGCAGGTCAATGGGATTAATCATTTGGATGTTAGGGGTATGGTGGGCTATGGCCCCAGCACAGTTCGATGGGATTAATCATTTGGATGTTAGGGGTATGGTGGGCTATGGCCCCAGCACTGGTCGATGGGATTAATCATTTGTATGTTAGGGGTATGGTGGGCTATGGCCCCAGCACAGGTCTATGGGATTAATCATTTGGATGTTAGGGGTATGGTGGGCTATGGCCCCAGCACAGGTCGATGGGATTAATCATTTGGATGTTAGGGGTATGGTGGGCTCTGTCCCCGGCACAGGTGGATGGGATTAATCATTTGGATTTTAGGGGTATGGTGGGCTATGGCCCCAGCACAGGTCGATGGGATTAATCATTTGGATGGTAGGGGTATGGTGGGCTCTGTCCCCGGCGCGGGTCGATCGGATTAATCATTTGGATGTTAGGGGTATGGTGGGCTATGGCCCCAGCACAGGTCGATGGGATTAATTATTTGGATGTTAGGGGTATGGTGGGCTATGGCCCCAGCACAGGTCGATGGGATTAATCATTTGGATGGTAGGGGTATGGTGGGCTCTGTCCCCGGCGCGGGTCGATCGGATTAATCATTTGGATGTTAGGGGTATGGTGGGCTATGGCCCCAGCACAGGTCGATGGGATTAATTATTTGGATGTTAGGGGTATGGTGGGCTATGGCCCCAGCACAGGTCGATGGGATTAATCATTTGGACGGTAGGGGTATGGTGGGCTATGGCCCCAGCACAGGTCGATGGGATTAATCATTTGGATGGTAGGGGTATGGTGGGCTATGGCCCCAGCACAGGTCGATGGGATTAATCATTTGGATGGTAGGGGTATGGTGGGCTATGTCCCCAGCACAGGTCGATGGGATTAATCATTTGGATGTTAGGGGTATGGTGGGCTATGGCCCCAGCACAGGTCGATGGGATTAATTATTTGGATGTTAGGGGTATGGTGGGCTATGGCCCCAGCACAGGTCGATGGGATTAATCATTTGGATGGTAGGGGTATGGTGGGCTATGTCCCCAGCACAGGTCGATGGGATTAATCATTTGGATGGTAGGGGTATGGTGGGCTATGGCCCCAGCACAGGTCGGTGGGATTAATCTTTTGGATGTTAGGGGTATGGTGGGCTATGGCCCCAGCACAGGTCGATGGGATTAATCATTTGGATGTTAGGGGTATGGTGGGCTATGGCCCCGGCGCAGGTCGATGGGATTAATCATTTGGATGGTAGGGGTATGGTGGGCTATTGCCCCAGCACAGGTCGATGGGATTAATCATTTGGATGGTAGGGGTATGGTGGGCTATTGCCCCAGCACAGGTCGATGGGATTAATCATTTGGATGGTAGGGGTATGGTGGGCTATGGCCCCAGCACAGGTCGATGGGATTAATCATTTGGATGGTAGGGGTATGGCGGGCTATGGCCCCAGCGCAGGTCGATGGGATTAATCATTTGGATGTTAGGGGTATGGTGGGCTATGTCCCCAGTACAGGTCGATGGGATTAATCATTTGGATGGTAGGGGTATGGCGGGCTATGGCCCCAGCGCAGGTCGATGGGATTAATCATTTGGATGGTAGGGGTATGTTGGGCTATGGCCCCGGCACAGGCCGATGGGATTAATCATTGGATGTTAGGCGTATGGTGGGCTATGTCCCCAGCACAGGTCGATGGGATTAATCATTTGGATGTTAGGGGTATGGTGGGCTATGGCCCCAGCACATGTCGATGGGATTAATCATTTGGATGTTAGGGGTATGGTGGGCTATGGACCCAGCACAGGTCGATGGGATTAATCATTTGGACGGTAGGGGTATGGTGGGCTATGGCCCCAGCACAGGTCGATGGGATTAATCATTTGGATGGTAGGGGTATGGTGGGCTATTGTCCCAGCACAGGTCGATGGGATTAATCATTTGGATGTTAGGGGTATGGTGGGCTATGGACCCAGCACAGGTCGATGGGATTAATCATTTGGACGGTAGGGGTATGGTGGGCTATGGCCCCAGCACAGGTCGATGGGATTAATCATTTGGATGGTAGGGGTATGGTGGGCTATTGTCCCAGCACAGGTCGATGGGATTAATCATTTGGATGTTAGGGGTATGGTGGGCTATGGCCCCAGCACCGGTCGATGGGATTAATCATTTGGATGGTAGGGGTATGGTGGGCTATGGCCCCAGCACAGGTCGATGTGATTAATCATTTGGATGGTAGGGGTATGGTGGGCTATGGCCCCAGCACAGGTCGATGGGATTAATAATTTGGATGTTAGGGGTATGGTGGGCTATGGCCCCAGCACAGGTCGATGGGATTAATCATTTGGATGTTAGGGGTATGGTGGGCTATGGTCCCAGCACAGGTCGATGGGATTAATCATTTGGATGGTAGGGGTATGGTGGGCTATGGCCCCAGCACAGGTCGATGGGATTAATTATTTGGATGTTAGGGGTATGGTGGGCTATGGCCCCAGCACAGGTCGATGGGATTAATCATTTGGATGGTAGGGGTATGGTGGGCTATGTCCCCAGCACAGGTCGATGGGATTAATCATTTGGATGGTAGGGGTATGGTGGGCTATGGCCCCAGCACAGGTCGATGGGATTAATCATTTGGATGGTAGGGGTATGGTGGGCTATTGCCCCAGCACAGGTCGATGGGATTAATCATTTGGATGGTAGGGGTATGGTGGGCTATGGCCCCAGCACAGGTCGATGGGATTAATCATTTGGATGGTAGGGGTATGGCGGGCTATGGCCCCAGCGCAGGTCGATGGGATTAATCATTTGGATGTTAGGGGTATGGTGGGCTATGTCCCCAGTACAGGTCGATGGGATTAATCATTTGGATGGTAGGGGTATGGCGGGCTATGGCCCCAGCGCAGGTCGATGGGATTAATCATTTGGATGGTAGGGGTATGGTGGGCTATGGCCCCAGCACAGGTCGATGGGATTAATCATTTGGACGGTAGTTGTATAGTGGTCTATGTCCCCTGCACAGGTCGATGGGATTAATCATTTGGACGGTAGGGGTATGGTGGGTTATGTCCCCTGCGCAGGTCAATGGGATTAATCATTTGGATATTAGGGGTATGGTGGGCTATGTCCCCAGCACAGGTCAATGGGATTAATCATTTGGATGTTAGGGGTATGGTGGGCTATGGACCCAGCACAGGTCGATGGGATTAATCATTTGGATGGTAGGGGTATGGTGGGCTATTGTCCCAGCACAGGTCGATGGGATTAATCATTTGGATGTTAGGGGTATGGTGGGCTATGGCCCCGGCACAGGCCGATGGGATTAATCATTGGATGTTAGGCGTATGGTGGGCTATGTCCCCAGCACAGGTCGATGGGATTAATCATTTGGATGTTAGGGGTATGGTGGGCTATGGCCCCAGCACATGTCGATGGGATTAATCATTTGGATGTTAGGGGTATGGTGGGCTATGGACCCAGCACAGGTCGATGGGATTAATCATTTGGACGGTAGGGGTATGGTGGGCTATGGCCCCAGCACAGGTCGATGGGATTAATCATTTGGATGGTAGGGGTATGGTGGGCTATTGTCCCAGCACAGGTCGATGGGATTAATCATTTGGATGTTAGGGGTATGGTGGGCGATGGACCCAGCACAGGTCGATGGGATTAATCATTTGGACGGTAGGGGTATGGTGGGCTATGGCCCCAGCACAGGTCGATGGGATTAATCATTTGGATGGTAGGGGTATGGTGGGCTATTGTCCCAGCACAGGTCGATGGGATTAATCATTTGGATGTTAGGGGTATGGTGGGCTATGGCCCCAGCACCGGTCGATGGGATTAATCATTTGGATGGTAGGGGTATGGTGGGCTATGGCCCCAGCACAGGTCGATGTGATTAATCATTTGGATGGTAGGGGTATGGTGGGCTATGGCCCCAGCACAGGTCGATGGGATTAATAATTTGGATGTTAGGGGTATGGTGGGCTATGGCCCCAGCACAGGTCGATGGGATTAATCATTTGGATGTTAGGGGTATGGTGGGCTATGGTCCCAGCACAGGTCGATGGGATTAATCATTTGGATGGTAGGGGTATGGTGGGCTATGGCCCCAGCACAGGTCGATGGGATTAATTATTTGGATGTTAGGGGTATGGTGGGCTATGGCCCCAGCACAGGTCGATGGGATTAATCATTTGGATGGTAGGGGTATGGTGGGCTATGTCCCCAGCACAGGTCGATGGGATTAATCATTTGGATGGTAGGGGTATGGTGGGCTATGGCCCCAGCACAGGTCGGTGGGATTAATCTTTTGGATGTTAGGGGTATGGTGGGCTATGGCCCCAGCACAGGTCGATGGGATTAATCATTTGGATGTTAGGGGTATGGTGGGCTATGGCCCCGGCGCAGGTCGATGGGATTAATCATTTGAATGGTAGGGGTATGGTGGGCTATTGTCCCAGCACAGGTCGATGGGATTAATCATTTGGATGGTAGGGGTATGGTGGGCTATTGCCCCAGCACAGGTCGATGGGATTAATCATTTGGATGGTAGGGGTATGGTGGGCTATGGCCCCAGCACAGGTCGATGGGATTAATCATTTGGATGGTAGGGGTATGGCGGGCTATGGCCCCAGCGCAGGTCGATGGGATTAATCATTTGGATGTTAGGGGTATGGTGGGCTATGTCCCCAGTACAGGTCGATGGGATTAATCATTTGGATGGTAGGGGTATGGCGGGCTATGGCCCCAGCGCAGGTCGATGGGATTAATCATTTGGATGGTAGGGGTATGGTGGGCTATGGCCCCAGCACAGGTCGATGGGATTAATCATTTGGACGGTAGTTGTATAGTGGTCTATGTCCCCTGCACAGGTCGATGGGATTAATCATTTGGACGGTAGGGGTATGGTGGGTTATGTCCCCTGCGCAGGTCAATGGGATTAATCATTTGGATGTTAGGGGTATGGTGGGCTATGTCCCCAGCACAGGTCAATGGGATTAATCATTTGGATGTTAGGGGTATGGTGGGCTATGGACCCAGCACAGGTCGATGGGATTAATCATTTGGATGGTAGGGGTATGGTGGGCTATTGTCCCAGCACAGGTCGATGGGATTAATCATTTGGATGTTAGGGGTATGGTGGGCTATGGCCCCGGCACAGGTCGATGGGATTAATCATTGGATGTTAGGCGTATGGTGGGCTATGTCCCCAGCACAGGTCGATGGGATTAATCATTTGGATGTTAGGGGTATGGTGGGCTATGGCCCCAGCACATGTCGATGGGATTAATCATTTGGATGTTAGGGGTATGGTGGGCTATGGCCCCGGCGCAGGTCGATGGGATTAATCATTTGGATGTTAGGGGTATGGTGGGCTATGGCCCCAGCGCAGGTCGCTGGGATTAATCATTTGGATGGTAGGGGTATGGTGGGCTATGGCCCCAGCACAGGTCGATGGGATTAATCATTTGGACGGTAGGGGTATGGTGGGCTATGGCCCCAGCACAGGTCGATGGGATTAATCATTTGGATGGTAGGGGTATGGTGGGCTATTGTCCCAGCACAGGTCGATGGGATTAATCATTTGGATGTTAGGGGTATGGTGTGCTATGGCCCCAGCACCGGTCGATGGGATTAATAATTTGGATGTTAGGGGTATGGTGGTCTATGGCCCCAGCACAGGTCGATGGGATTAATCATTTGGATGGTAGGGGTATGGTGGGCTATGTCCCCAGCACAGGTCGATGGGATTAATCATTTGGACGGTAGGGGTATGGTGGGCTATGGCCCTAGCACAGTTCGATGGGATTAATCATTTGGACGGTAGGGGTATGGTGGGCTATGGCCCCGGCGCAGGTCGATGAGATTAGGCAGTTTAAATTCATCCGCCGAAGGACCCGTTTCTGTGCTGTACTTGTCTATGACTCTATTGCTCCTACTCCGATCTATTATGGAGATTATCGGAGATCCATAATACAGACAATTGGCTGATTAAATGATGGTCCAAAATAAATATCAGTAGTTGAATTATTCACCCCAAATCCTCCCCCCAGAAAAGAAGTTTCAACCGCATGGATGTGTTTTGAAGTAGTTTCACACTTCCTGGCCCACTGGCCCACCCGCTCCCACTCGCCGATCTTTCGTAACCATGGTAACACTGAAGTTGCTGCAGGAACTCAGCAGGTCTGGCTGCATCTGTGGAACTGAATCATTAATCGATGTTTCGCACCAAGACCCCTCAGTGGAATTGGAAAGGAATGAGGAAGAGGCCAGATCATTGATTTGGAAGATGGGGGTTGTTGTTCTGTTTGACTCTGAGCTCAGGCTCTGTGTGTAAACAGCAGCTGCCTGTCCGTCAACATTCCTCAGAACAGGGAGCGGCCTTTCTGCTGAAATCTAATCTAATCGGTTTGACAATTCACCCTCATGCGGGTGTGAAAAAAGTAATTACATTATGTATTTAACCATTTCTACTGCAGGATAATGCGATAAAAATCTGCAACGTGATTTATAATAAATTGCCCGGGGTCGTGAACCCGCCACGTTACCAGTTACAGTTGCTGCCCCGTTTGCTGCGAGTATGCAGCATTTTATGTTTACCTGAGACTCACACAATCAGCTACTGTTTTAAAAAACTATTTTTCACTATGCGTTTAAATAAATCGACCCGTGACATACCAACCTCGACATTTCACAATGTAAAGAACTTTATCAAGTATCTCGAACCTGGTTCATTCCAAGTCACAGTTGCCAGTAATCTTTTAAATGGCGTTGATGTACGGGTGAGAGTGAGGGGAAGGGACACGGTGATGTGGATGGTGAGGAGTCAGCAGGGCAGGGGAGGGCAGGCTGTGGAGAGGGAAAAGCTGAAGATGTGTTTCACTATTTGGGGCAGGTAGAGGGAGAGAGAAGGGGGGAGCGAGAGAGAGAGAGAGAGAGAGAGAGAGAGAGAGAGAGAGAGAGAGAGAGAGAGAGAGAGAGAGAGAGAGCTAGGGAGAGAGATGGAGAGAGTGAGAGGTGAGGAGAGGGAGAGAGCGGAGGACAGAGAGGGGATAGAGGGTGAGTTAGAGGAGGAGATGTCGAGAGCGGAAGTCAGAGGGGAGAGAGAGAGAGCTAGAGAAAGAGATGGAGAGAGAGAGACAGGAGAGAGTGAGAGGTGAGGAGAGGGAGAGAGCGGAGGACAGAGAGGGGATAGAGGGTGAGTTAGAGGAGGAGATGTCGAGCGGAAGTCAGAGGGGAGAGAGAGAGAGAGAGCTAGAGAGAGAGGAGAGTGAGAGGTGAGGAGAGGGAGAGAGCGGAGGACAGAGAGGAGAGAGAGAGAGAGAGAGAGAGAGAGAGAGAGAGAGAGAGAGAGAGAGAGAGAGAGAGAGAGAGAGAGCGAGAGCGAGAGAGAGCGCTAGGGAGAGAGATGGAGAGAGTGAGAGGTGAGGAGATGGAGAGAGCGGAGGACAGAGAGGGGATAGAGGGTGAGTTAGAGGAGGAGATGTCGAGAGCGGAAGTCAGAGGGGAGAGAGAGAGAGAGCTAGAGAGAGAAATGGAGAGAGAGAGGAGAGAGTGAGAGGTGAGGAGAGGGAGAGAGCGGAGGACAGAGAGGGGAGAGAGGGTGAGCTGGAGGAGGAGACTGTGAGAGAAAGGGTCTGAAGGATGGCGAGAGGGTGAGTGAGAGAGGTAGAGAGGAGAGGGAATAAGGAGTGGGGGGAGAGCGAGGAATCAAAAGGTTAAGAACGATATGATAATGTCCTAATGGCGATATGATTAATATTTCAGTGTAATGATCACTGAAGGACAGGCAGATGAGCTACTGTAGTCATTAGGCTTGTTCACAGGACGGCAGGCCTGACAGCTCAGGATTTCGGGGTTCCGTTGTTTTAGATACAAGAATGTGGGCGGGATTAAAGGGGGGGGGGTTGCGGCGTTACTCGTCGGGAAAATGTGATGTCATTGCTCCGTCAGGACAGACTGGAGAACTCGCCCACTGAGAACACAGAACAGCTCAGCACAGGGACAGACCACGTGGCCCACAATGTAGTGCCGGAGCACCTGAGCAGCAAATCAAATCTCATAAACACTAATCCCTCTGATGCACCATCAGTAACTCACTCTGAGACGTAAGAAGCGAGATATCGGCTTTTATGGACTGGAAGAATGAACAACTCAACATCTTGGAGAATGCGGGCCGGCCTCAGGCCTCATTCGCCTTTGTACAGGGGTTTGTGGGAGGAGCCTCAGGAGCAGTCAGCAGGGGTCTGTTGGGAGCAAACCACTCTGGTATATGTAGTTCACTACACCCTCCCACCGACACCATGTCCAGATCCCCAGTCTTCCTTACATCAATGTGCCTATCCGAACGTCTCTTAGAAACCTCTAATGTCTCTGCCTCTCCCTCCACTCCAGGCAGCACATTCTCTGAACACGACTCTGAATGAAGAAGCTTGCCCCTCACATCCCCCTCGAAGCCAACCCCCCCGCCCCCGCCTTCAATACATGCCCTCTGGTATCAGACATTGCAACCCCGGGAAACAGATAACCCCTGACCACTCCAGTTAAGCCTCTCATAATATTTTAACCCTCTATCAGATCTCTGCTCGACTTTGTTGCTCCAGTGAACAGCCCATTTATCCGGCTTCTCATGATAACTCATACCCTCTGTAGAGGGCAACATCCTTGTAAACCTCTTCTGCACCCCCTCCAAAGCCTCGGCATCCTTTCTACAGTGGGGTGACCAGAAATGTACCAGTTCTCCAGATGTGGCCTCACTGGAGTTTTATAAAGTTGCAATATAATCTCCTAACTTTTGAGCTCAATGCCCCGACTAATATAGGCAAACATTCCATGAGTCTCCTGAACCACCTTATCGACCTGTGTAGCCACTTTCATTGAGCTATGAATTTGGATCACGGATCTCTCTGCTCAGCCAGATTGTTAAGGATCTTGTTTCTAACAGTGTCCTGTCTCCTCCATCTGCTATTTCTCAGCCACATCTGTGACTGTTCTACATCACGTTGTATTTACTGACAGTCTTCTACACGATCGACAATTCCACCGTCCTGGTATGATCCACAAATGTACTAACGGACTCCGGTTACACAGTGCATATTGTTCAGCTAGGACAGCCAGAGGGCATTACATCATGAGTGGTTCGACTGGAGCGATCAGCGAACTGGAAAGGATCTCGTGTAACCGGGGGGAAAGATTTAATCTGCTCCACGAGCATCCTTCCATAATAATTGTTTCTAATGCCACCAGACCACGGGGTGGGTTATTATCAGCAGAATAGTGTCAAAGATTAAATAAGGTGACGTGAAAGCCATTCTGTTTTGGAACCGAGCCACACGCTTTAAAATGGCATGGGTTCGTTTACAGGAATCGCAGCACCGACTGGCCTACTTGCGCCCAGCCGCGTCCGGTTACACAGCGCCCGTTTGCGCTCTACCACTGGATTGCGCCCTGGTGCCGGGATTCTGCCTTGCAACCGCACGGGGTGATCAGGGACACATTGTCTGAAGAACCAGCCCTGCGGCACGGAGCGGATGGGACGCGTCAGTCGTGGGTGATCGGAACTGCGGGGAAGATCGGAGTGGCTGAGCAAATCGGTCCAGCGGCTTCACCTGTGGCGGCACAATGAGCAATGGACGCCTGTTTCAGAAGTGCAGGTTGAAGCACTTTTCTAACTATGGGACAGGATTTCCTCTCACCTTTGGTGTCTACAGTTGGTGTTGGAGCACCTGTTTCTCGCCGTATGTCGCTTGGAACTCTGATATTTAAGAAAAAACGAACAGCTAACGTTTCGGGCCGAGTCCTGACGAAGGGTCTCGGCCCGAAACGTTGACTGCTCGTTTCCACGGGTGCTGCCCGACCCGCTGAGTTCCTCCAGCGTGTTGTTTTCACCCCAGCATCTGCAGTGTGCTCTGTGTTTGAGATCGACGACAACTTTTCTTCTTTTACTACATATAACAATTTTCCTGGAAGGACTCCCCAGGAGAGACATCATATTGATATTTTAGACCGCAGACGTTTTCTCAGAACAGGTGACGTCCATAAGCATTCCCCGGGTCTTGTCTGCATAGATTGTAGACTTCTGTTCTAATGATATGACGGATCAGAATGTCCCTGATTATACCAGTGCCAAAGAAGAATAACGTGGGCTACCTCAACGACTATCGTCCGGTAGCACTCACATCGACGGTGATGAAATGCTTTGAGAGGTCGGTTATGACCAGACTGAACTCTTGCCTCAGCAAGGACTTGGACCCGTTGCAATTTGCCTATTGTCACAACAGGTCAACGGCAGACACAATCTCCATGGCTCTTCACACGGCTTCAGACCACCTAGACAACACAAACACCTACATCAGGATGCTGTTCATCGCCTGTAGTTCAGCATTAAATACCATCATTCCCACAATCCTGATTGAGAAGTTGCCAAACCTGGGCCTCTGTACCTCCCTCTGTAATTGGATCCTTGACTTCCTGACCAGAAGACCACAGTCTGTGCGGATTGGTGATAATATCTCCTCCTCGTTGACCATCAACACTGGCGCACCTCAGGGGTGTGTGCTTAGCCCACTGCTCTACTCTCATTATACCCATGACTGTGTGGCTAGGCATAGCTCAAATACCATCTACAAATTTGTTCAGGATACAACCACTAATGGTAGAATCTCAGGTTGTGACGAGAAGGCATACAGGAGTGAGATATACCAACTGGTGGAATGGTGCCGCAGCAACAACCTGGCACTCAACGCCAGTAAGACAAAAGAGCTGATTGTGGACTTCAGGAAGGGTGAGACAAACCAATCCTCATAGAGGGATCAGAAGGGGAGAGAGTGAGCAGCTTCAAGTTCTTGGGTGTCAGGATCTCTGAGGATCTAACCTGGTTCCAACATATTGGTGTATTCATAAAGAAGACAAGACAGCGGCTATACTTTATTAGGAGTTTGAAGCGATTTGGCATGTCAACGGATACACTCAAATACTTCTATAGTTGTACCGTGGAGAGCATTCTGACCGGCTGTATCACTGTCTGTTGTCTGGTATGGAGGGGCCACTGCACAGGACCGAAAGAAGATGTAGAGGGTTGTAAATCTAGTCAGCTCCATCTTGAGCACTAGCCTACAAAGTACCCAGGACATCTTCAGGGAGCGGTGTCTCAGTAAGGCAGAGTCCACTATTAAAGACCTCCATCACCCAGGGCATGCCCTTTTCTCACTGTTACCGTCGGGAAGGAGGTACAGGAGCCTGAAGGCACACACTCAGCGATTCAGGAAGAGCTTCTTCCCCTCTGCCATCCGATTCCTAAATGGACATTGAAGCTTTGGACTATACCTCACTGTTCTTAAGTATATAGTATTTCTGTATTTGCACATTTTTAATAATCTATTCACTATACGTAATCTACTAGTTTCTTTATCATTATGTTTGCTTTTATTTAGTATTATTATTTCTCCCTCTGCCAGATTATGTATTGCATTGAACTGCCTGTGTTAGGTTAATAAGTTGTACGCAGCATGCCAGTGATAATAAGCCTGATTCCGAGCGTCTAATTCAGCTTTTTAAAAAAAAGCCCATTTTATGCCAGGTCTATAAAACTTCCCAATTATAGCTATAATACAAGCGGAAATGATGGTGAACCTCCCGAGTTCATTGCCAAGCTTTGTGTTTACATAAAGCAGTAAGACTTTCAAAGGGCAAGAGGCGGGTGGTGCAGAACACTGAGGAAACCGCGCGGCTGACCCGACGGGCCGAATAGCAAATTTCGCTCTGAGGCGTTAGTGTCGCATATTGAGCTGCGGAAAAGAAAAAAAAAACCGCCGTCATACATGTGCACATAACATAATATTCTCTATTTTTGCCTTGAACCAACCTTGAGCCGAGGACCGGAGAATGACTGCAGAGATTTCAGGAACATGATCACACCCTGGTTAAAGTTTAATTGCCAGCACGCTCATTAAAACAGGACTTTAACCTCCTGAATCCGTCTCCTTGCACTTCCTTGTTGAATTATGCAAAAACACCCATCCCTATCGTGTGGTCGGATCCAAAAGTTCCTGCTTCAGCTCAGGGTGTCAAATGATTACACTTCTCGTAGCAGTTCCATCTGTTCCTGGAATGAGTCACCAACTCATTTCTGGTTCAGTGCGGTTATCGCCCTGATTCATTGCTCAGCTTCAGGGGGGTTCAACGCCGAACTATGAACCCCAGAAGCCGCTGCGGAGAAATGCCACTGAGGTTCTATTGGAAAAAAATAAAAAAATAGATATACAGGTATACTACTGCAGAGCTGCCCCAGTCTGACGCCTTTTGAGAACCAAATATTCCTCTCTCCAGGCTTTAACCGCAAACTTGCTGTTTGAAGCTGGACTAGGGGCTTTATGTAGGGTGTGTGTCGAGGGTGCTCCACCTGCTAGGTTGGTGATAGGGGGAAGGTACCGTGAGAGATATTTAGGAATCCCTTAGATAGGTAGATGGGTGAAAGCAAACACGCGGGCCAGCACTGCGCTAAAATGTTGTGCAGTAACTTCCCAGATATGTCACGTATCTCCCGTCAGCGGATGATCAAAGTTGTCTGAGCATTAAATTCATTCTGTCTCATTTGCCAAATTGCGCTGCAGGTTTTTTTTTTTTTGTTCATTGGAAGGACATTTGTTCATCTTTGCACTCCTCACCTATCATGGCTGACCTGTCCCTTTCCTCTGCCTCTCAGTCCTCCTTCGCCCCACTTTGATCACGGCGGATCGATGCGTGCTGTCAGCCCGTCAGTGCATCGATCCCTCTGCACCACCTCCCTCCCTCTCCTGTCAAGGATCTGTGCGCATTGCGGAATCAGACATGTTGACAGAACCCCGTATGCTTCCTTTGAAGAGGTGATTTTTTAAAAAAAATGCTGAAATCCGCCACGGGCAGTCCCACTCTCGCCTGCGAAAGGAAGCGTGGGTTCACCACGTGCTCACACTCTGTTTCTCTCCCTCACCTAGTTTCTTCTATACAATCTCATCAGTTTCCTCCACAAAACCTGCTCGTTCTAGCTCTCTCTCTCTCTCTCTCTCTCTCTCTCTCTCTCTCTCTCTCTCTCTCTCTCTCTCTTACAGTTTCTTCCATACCATCTGCTCACCCTCTCTTAGACACAGACACACACACACACACACACACACACACACACACACACACACACACACACACACACACACACACACACACACACACACACACACACACACACATTAAAAGATTTGCAAAGCAAAGTTAGATTTATTCTTTCAATACGTGCATATCACCACAGACCAGCCGGAGATGCATTCTCTTACGGGCACTCAGAGTAGACAAAAATAAACACAATAGAATCAATCGAACTTTACTTACTTTCTCATTTCCACATCGGTTTTGCTTTTATTTAGTCTTTGCAAGTAGGTTTTCTCTCGATTTTCCATAGAATTTCTCTGTTCTACTGTGAATATGATCGCGGGGTAGTATATTGTGACTTGCTGTACTGCGGAAAATAAATTATACTTTGAACTCTGAACTTTTCGGGGTTTGAAGGGGAGATGGAGAGCACGGAGGAAATGTTCTCTGTGTCGCTTTACCGGTCGGAATCTCCTCCCACCTTCTACGCGGCTGCACATTTCCGCTGTCCCTGGTGCTTTACATTGGTAACTCAATGGACTTTAAGCTCAAGCAACGCACACAAAACGCTGGTGGAACACATCAGGCCAGGCAGTACCTATAAGGAGAAGCACTGTCGACGTTTCGGGTGCTTCTCCTTATAGATGCTGCCTGGCCTGCTGTGTTCCACCAGCATTTTGTGTGCGTTGCTTGAATTTCCAGCACCTGCAGATTTCCACGTGTAGACTTTAAGCTCAGGTATTTTAAAATTATATTTCCGCCTTCAGCATTACCTGAAGCCTGCTTAATATAGGCACCAACTCGGTGCGGATGCAGACTGAGATAACTACAGCCAAGTGCTTTGAGGGCTGCTGACAGGGGCATCGCTTTACCAAACTCTACGTGGGTACAACTCAAAGTGATTCATCTGAGACCAAAGCATGCATTACTTTTTCCGTTTGGTGTCATTGTCTATCTTGCTGTGCATTGTCTTTCCAAATTCGTCACTGAGCACGAAACACGTCATACAGACTCGATTTAATGAATGGTTTTATAAGCGACTGATCTTAGTTTACCAAGGACTCGCTTTCCACGAAACACGACACATTAAAACCGCCGGCAGGTTCTTTTTTTTTTTAAAGCATCTGACTTTCATATGCCTGCCGAAACTTAATGATGAATTATATGAAAAAGTCTCTTTGTTCAGCTTATCGCTGTGACGAAGGCGGTATAAAACCCAGCAAGGAGTGAATGCAATATTGATCTTTGGACATCACTATAATGTGGTAGTTTGCACAAGGTGTTTGCTATTCCTTTTGTAAACGCTCCACCCTGCCGGAATTTGAATCCTTCTCTTAATAGTGATGGGATACACGCACGTCTGCCTATGTACTGAGGCACAGAAAAACGAGGTGTGTGGTGGGTGGAGGAGGATTAAATACAATAAACGGAGCAATGAAGAATGCCTGATAGTTGAAACAATGGATCATTGTCCGCCCTGGAACGGATTGCTCGTTCCCCACCAAAAGGTGCGATCCTCCGGCCAACAGTTCAAGATACCGGAGATATTGATGGACAATTGATTGTTTTACCAGGAGTGGAATGCCACTTGGGCAACCGACACCATAGGTGAATATACAACTACGGCGGGGGCACGGTTCCCCAGTATGAAAAAAAATAGACTGAGTTACACCTGAACTGGCTGTTACCTGCAAGGAGCAGGCTCAACCCAATACCGGCCAAAGCTACGTGGAAAGTTCGTGATTGGATCTGCCAAAGTTTGTAGCCGCTGTCCCCCTTGGATTTTCTTTTTCTTCCATTACACGAAGTGCAAAGGTCGAGATATCGGACCGCTGGAAAGGGATCCTGGGGAGGTAGTAATGGGGGACAAAGAAAGAGAGGAGGAAGAGAATAAGTACTTTGCATCAGTCTTCACTGTGGAAGACCAGAGCACGTGTCAGGGGGCAGGAAGAGTGTCACGTTCCCAGAACAGGGTAAAAACTACTTGTGAAAATGATAGGTCTGAATGTGGAGAGGTCACCTGGACCAGGTGGAATACACGTCAGAGTTCCGAAAGAGGCGGTTACAGAGATTGCAACGATCTTTCAGGAATCACTGTATTCCAGAATGGTTCCAGGAGAATTGAAAATTGGAAATGTCGCTTCGCTCGTCAGAAGCGGAGAGAGGCCGAAGAAAGGAAATTATTAGGCCAGTTAGTCTGACCTCAGTGGCTGGGAAATATTGGAGGCGATTTTTAAGGATGCGGTCTTCGGGTACTTGGAGGTATTGTTTCCTCAAGTCAGAATTGTTTCCTCAAGTGAAACAATGGGGATTTTCCCCTCTTGCCTGAAAACTCTACTGGAATTCCCTGAGAAATAACAAGCAGGATAGACTATGGAGAAATGGATGATGCGGTAGTAGTTGATTTTTCAGAAGCTCTCTAGCAGGGTGGAGACCATGGTACTGCAGGAAAAACTCCAGCATGGATAATGTAATGGCTGATTGGCAGGAAGGAAAGAGTAGGAATAAAGGGAACATTTTCTGGCTCCCTACCGGTGACTAGTAGTGTTCCACAGGGGACCGATGCATTTTACATTATACGTCAGTGATTGGAAAGTTGGAATTGACGGCTTTGTTGAAATATTTGCAGACGGTATAAAGATAGGTGGAGGGGCAGGCGGTTTCTCGGAAGTGTGGATGCTGCAGAAGGACATAGGCAGATTAGGGGAGTGGACAAAGACATGACAGGTGAAATGCGGCTTGTTGAAGTGTTCGGTCACTAACTTTGATAGAAGAAATGAATGGGTTGGCTATTTTCTAAATCGAGAGGAAATACAAAAACTTAAAAAGCTGAGACGCAAACGTACTTGATCGCCTTTGTGCAGTATTCCCCGAAGGTTTATTTGCAGGTTGAGTCTCCGGTGAGGAAGTCAAATAAAATGTTGGTATTCAATCTCTGGATTGCTACCTGTGCCACGTGCGAGTGAGGCAAGGAACAGAAAGGTTATACAGATTAATACGTGGCTGAAAGGATGGTGCAGGAGGGAGGGCTTCAGGTTTGTAGATAATTGGGCTTTGTTCCAGGGAAGGTGGGATCTGTTCCGAAGGGACGGTTTACACCTGAACTGGAGCGGTACTAACATTCTTGTGGGGAAGTTTGCTAGTGCTTCTTTGGGGGGTTTAAACTAAATTTGCAGGGTGCGGGGATCCAGAATGTGAGAGAGGATAGCGAGAGGAAGAATAAAGGACAGGTGGGGACTACACGGTTCCGGAATATTAAGTGTGTAGTAGAGAAATGTGAGGCGGAACGAGTGATAAGGGGGACACATGTACAGAGGGATGGTCTGACGGAACATGGAGTTAAATGTGTTGAAAGAATAAATATATTTAGGAAGGACAACAAAATTCTAGGGGCATATAGCCCGATGGGAGTTCGGGGAGCTGGGTTAAGCACAATAGGCAGCGATTCAAACAGAGAGAGGAGAAATGGGCTAAAAATTCTATATCTGAATGCACGAAGTGTCAGAAATAAGGCGGATGAGCTTGAAGCCCAGGTGCGAATGGGTAACTATGATGTTGTTGGGATAACGGAGACATAGCTGCAGGGAGATCAGACCTGGGAAATGAATGTACAAGGGTATACGTGCTATCGTAGGGACAGAAATGTGGGCAGAGGGGGTGGGGTGGCCCTGTTGGTGAGGAATGAGATTCAGTCCTTTGCAAGGGGGGATATAGGGTCAGGAGAAGTAGAGTCTGTGTGGATAGAACTGAGGAACAATAAGGGCAAAAGGACCCAAATAGGTGTTGTCGACAGGCCACCAAACAGTAGCATGGATATTGGGTGCAAGTTGAATAGGGAGTTAACATTGACATGTGGCAAAGGTAATGTCGCAGTAGTTATGGGGGATTTCAACATACAGGTGAACTGGGAGAATCAGGTTGGTGCTGGACCACAGGATAGGGAGTTTGTAGAGTGCCTACGGGATGCATTCTTGGAACAGCTTGTATGAGAGTCGACCAGGGACAAGACTATTCTGGAATTATTGTTATGTAATGAACAGGATTTGATAAGAGATCTTGCAGTAGGGAGCCATTAGGAGGTAGTGATCATAATATGATAAGTTTTTATCTGCAATTTGAGAAGGATAAGGGCAGCTCGGAGGTGTCAGTGTGCAGATGAACAGGGGAAACTATGGAACCATGAGGGAGGAGCTGGCCAAAGTTGACTGGACGGATAGCCTAGCAGAAAAGACAGTGGAACAGCAATGGCAGGTATTCTTGGGAATAATGCAGGAGGTGCAAAATCAGTTCATCCCCCAGAGAAGGAAGGATTCAAAGGGGGGAGAGGGGCTACAGAGGTTGACAAAGTAAGTCAGAGATTGCATAGCATTAAAAAAAAGGAAATATGACAGAGCTAAGGTGAGTGGGAGGACAGATGATTGGGAAGTTTTTAAGGAACAACTGAACTTAACTAAAAAGGCAATACGGGGAGAAAAAAAAATGAGTTACGAACGCAAGCTAGCCAGGAATATAAAGGAAGATAGCAAAAGCTTTTTTAGGTATGTGAAGAGAAAGAAAATAGTTAAGAACAATGTTGGGCCCTTGAAGAATGAATTGGGTGAAATTATTATGGGAAACAGAGAAATAGCAGAAGAATTTAATGAATACTTTAGATCTGTTTTCACTACGGAAGACACAAGCAATCTCCCAGATGTATGGATGGGCCAAGGACATAGGGTAACAGAAGAAATGAAACAGATTGACATTAGGAAGGAAACGGTGATGAGAAGACTGATGGGACTGAAGGCTGACAAATCCCCAGGTCCAGATGGTCTGCATTCTAGGGTACTAAAGGAGGTTGCCCTGGAGATTGCGGATGCATTGGTAATCATTTTCTAATGTTCCTTAGATTCAGGATCAGTTCCTGAGGATTGGAGAATAGCTAATGTTATCCCACTTTTTAAGAAAGGAGGGAGGGAGAAAACAGAGAACTATCGACCTGTCAGCCTGACATCGGTGGTGGGGAAGATGCTGGAGTCCATTATTAAGGATGAAATAGTGACATATCTAGATAGCAGTGATAGGATTGGGCCGAGCCAGCATGGATTTACCAAGGGTAAATCATGCTTGACTAATCTGTTGGAGGTTTTCGAGGATGTAACCAGGAAGTTAGACGGGGGAGATCCAGTGGATGTAGTGTACCTCGATTTTCAGAAGGCATTTGATAAGGTGTCACATAGGAGATTGGTGGGTAAAATCAAAGCTCAGGGCACCGGGGGGAAGACATTGACATGGATAGAAAACTGGTTGGCAGATAGAAAGCAAAGGGTAGCGGTGAATGGGTGTTTCTCGGAATGACAGGTGGTGACTACTGGGGTGCCACAGTGCTCGGTATTGGGACCACAGCTGTTTACAATTTACGTCAACGATTTAGATGAAGGCATTGAGAATAACATCAGCAAAGTTGCTGATGATACTAAGCTGGGTGGCAGTGTGACATGTGATGAGGATGTTAGGAGAATTCAGGGTGACTTGGATAGGCTGGGTGAGTGGGCAGATACTTGGCAGATGACGTTTAATTCGAATAAGTGTGAGGTTATCCACTTTGGGAGTAAGAACAGGAAGGCAGATTATTATCTGAACGTTGTAGAGTTAGGTAAGGGAGAAATACAAAGAGATCTCGGAGTCCTTGTTCATCAGTCACTGAAGGTGAATGAGCAAGTGCAGCAGGCAGTGAAGAAGGCTAATGGAATGTTGGCCTTTATTACAAAGGGAATTGAGTATAAGAGCAAGGAAATCCTCTTGCATTTGTACAGAGCCATGCTGAGACCACACCTGGAGTATTGTGTACGGTTTTGGTCTCCAGGGTTAAGGAAGGACATCCTGGCTGTAGAGGAAGTGCAGCGTAGATTCACGAGGTTAATCCTGGGATGATAAAAAAGAATTGAGGGTCTCTATTGTACATTTTCTTATAGCGAGTCAGCTTTTCACAATTCCTGAATAAGTGTCCCCTATCGACAGCTTGGGCGGTAGCCATTTGGAGATGGCTGCATGGATGCCCGCGCAATGATCATAATGCACTTCTCCTCCAGTTACTTGCTCACTTACAGCATAATATCCCGTCATCAATCAAAGGAAATTACCACCACCGTACTTACCCTCCTCCTGCTGGTGCACATCCCCTCGCAGCACGTTTACCCTACAGATATATCAAGTATCTGCCGGTAGTGAATGATCGAAACACCCCGAGCATTACACCTAATCTGCCCCTGAAAAGGGAACGTGCTTCTCAGCTCGCCTCCTCTCTGATCAGGGCTGATCCATCCTCCCCCCTCTGCCCGTCAGACCTGTTGCCCCTCACTGTGATCTCGGCTGCTCTAGCTGTCCTCGTCGCCCCTCGGTCCTGTTCCCAGATTACCGTGAGCACGGCCGATCCGTCTGTGGGATCGGCCCCTCGGTGCTTCGACCTCCTGCGACACCTCATGACCATTCCGACAGCGGAATGAAACGGAGGGACAAAACGCCAGCTGCTTCCTTCGAATAGGCGAATTCCAAACTACACATAAAGGAAAATGGACAGACAAATGGCTAATATACATATGAAGACAAGCTGCACATTACATTATTATTATTATTATTATTATTATCATCATTATTATTATTTGATATTACTGTCATTACTGTTGTTAATGATATTACTACTACTACTATTGCTATTGTTGTTATCACAGGCCGATGATGTAGTGCCACCAGCACCCAGCTTCGAGATGATGGTCCCGAGTTCAAACCGAGTTCAAACTCACATGCTGTCCAGTCGTGCTGGGATGAGCGTCGAATTGTCAACTCGGCCTCCTAAAAGCAGCCAAAGGCTACGGAAACGGCAAGCATCCTGCCCGATGCGCCCCTCCCCCAAAGGCGCGAAAGGTAACAACACTAACCATAATAAGTAATGTCTTTGTGTAGTCCCATAGGTTGTGAGGTTCCTTGTTGAGGTGAGTGAAATTGTCCACGTTGGATCAGCAGGCCGATGTTTAGAGGATCGTGACTGCTTTCTGAAGCTGGTGGTGTGACACCTCATTCTCCCATATATTCCTTTTTGACAGTTCTTCCAGCAAACTATACCCACCTCTATGTCAAGGTCCCGAGTTATCTTTCATTTCCCAGCAGATGCTCACTCATTCCTCTTGAGAGAGAGAGAGAGAGAGAGAGAGAGAGAGAGAGAGAGAGAGAGAGAGAGAGAGAGAGAGAGAGAGAGAGAGAGAGAGAGAGAAAGAGATGTTGAGGTGAACAGTGTTTCTGGACTCTAGTTTATGGTCTCTTCAAGTGAAGGGAAAGGGGATTTTGCCGGTTTGTTGCTGGTGTGGGGGAGGGGAGGGGTCTTCGGGATTCTAGCCTTTCTCTGTCGTTCACTCCTTAGGGTGTTGCATCTGTCCCATGGCTAAAGTTTGCACCCCGGGTACAGGGTCTGATATTGAATAGTACCGCTGAACTATTGAGCAAGAAGGAGAGAGAGAGGAGGGATGGGGGGCAGAGAGAGAGAGCGAGAAAGGGAGAGAGAAGATGGGTGTGGGGGGAGGGGGAGACAGGAGGAAAAGAGACGGAGAAAGGGATGTGTATACGTCGTAACATGGTCGGTCGATAATCCAAGCGCGCACACCCTATTACTGTCTATTCAGTTAACGCGGGACATTCCTTCAATGCTGACAGTACAGAAAAGGGCACCTGCAATATGATGGAGGAACTCAGCAAGTGGACGTTTGGGGTGGGGTATGAATTTTATCTTCGTATTTTGGAAAATACATCAGTCTAATGACAATATTTAGTCACCGTGTTTCTGCAAGGGGTGGGCGGAAGCAGCAGTGGGAGAGAGTGAAAGACAACTAAAAAGAAAGCGAATTTCAGAAATCCCATTACGATAGTAACCTCCCTGTCTGCTGGAGAAATTGTGGAAATCAAAATGCAAATCATTATCATATTTTTTGGGTCTGTCCTGTTATCAAAAACTATTGGAGGGGGATACACAATGCCCTACAAGACATCTTTAAATGTGAAATACCCTTAGATTGTAAGATCATATATTTTGGATATATACCTCAAGAATAGTTGAAAAGAGATATATATTGAATGAATATACTGTTGGTGCCTGATAAAAAGACTCTTACTAGGAAATGGTTATCACAGGAGAGCCCAACTTTAAATACATGGATGGAAATTACAATGGACATTTACAAAATGGAGAAGATAACAGCATCTGTTAATCATAAGCTGGAACAATTTGATTCACACTGGGAAAAATGGTTTAACTACATAATGCCTCATAGGCCTGATTTTATTCTCACAAATCAATGAATCTGTTGTAAAAAAAAAAGATCACTCCCTACTTGTACATAGTTCTTTCCTTTTGCTTGTTTTTTTCTTTCCACTCTTTTCTATAAGTGTATACCTCAGATAAATACTTTGTGGAGATTTGTGATATATATGATTCTATGATATATATGTACAATGTCTGAAATACATCTTATGGAAATGTTTGTTTGATGAACTTCAATAAAAAAATAAATTACAAAGAAAAAGAAAGCGAATTTTACCACGCATGTTCGGAGTATTATGTATTTATTTATTTTATACATTACATTTATCCTTATAAATTGCCGCTTTTTGTACTTAAACATTCTCTTTGTTTTTTGTTTTTTTTTGCACATCGGTGTTGCCTGTCAGGTTTCCCATTCATTTCTCCACTGACTCTATTGTATTGCGCGGTTCCACTGTGGATACCAGGAATGCCTGGAGTTGTGCGAGTGCATTGAGAGACTTTGATCACAAATTTCCCTTGAATGCATTTTGACTTTGAACTGCTGTCTGCCTGAAGGAGAGATGGTGAGCCTGCAGGAAAGAGTGGAGGCATTCTTCGTTTCCTGCAAGGAGTCGAAATCTCCTCCCACCTACGCTGCGGCTGTGCACTTCCCTTGTCCCTGGTGCTTTACATTGGTAACACGATAGAATTTCAGCCAACATTTTTTTAAATTATTATTTTTAATAGAGTCCCGCGGTCAGCATTACCCAGACCGTGTTATTATCAGGCAGGACAAGGATGCACTCTGCCAGCTGCCTTGGGACCTGCTGCCAAGGCCGGCGCTTTACCAAACTCACCGAGGGGTAAAATGCAAGGTGACTCATCTGAGACCAAGACACTCAAAACATCCCCATGGTGGCTCACTGTTTATGACGGAGGACAGTCAAATTTGGTTGGTGGGAACGCGTGATTTAATACTTTCTAATCTTGTCTGTAAAACTTGTAAGCTGCTGATCTGGGAGTACAGTTAGACGAGAAGCTAGACTGGACTGCCAACACAGATGCCTTGAGCAGGAAGGCACAGAGTCGACTGTACTTCCTAAGAAGGTTGGCGTCATTCAATGTCTGTAGTGAGATGCTGAAGATGTTCTATAGGTCAGTTGTGGAGAGCGCCCTCTTCTTTGTGGTGGCGTGTTGGGGAGGAAGCATTAAGAAGAGGGACGCCTCACGTCTTAATAAGCTGGTAAGGAAGGCGGGCTCTGTCGTGGGCAAAGTACTGGAGAGTTTAACATCGGTAGCTGAGCGAAGGGCGCTGAGTAGGCTACGGTCAATTATGGATAACTCTGAACATCCTCTACATAGCACCATCCAGAGACAGAGAAGCAGTTTCAGCGACAGGTTACTATCGATGCAATGCTCCTCAGACAGGATGAAGAGGTCAATACTCCCCAATGCCATTAGGCTTTACAATTCTACCGCCAGGACTTAAGAACTTTTTAAAAGCTATTATTAATGCTTTTTGAGATAGTGATTTAGATGCATATCATATTTTTTTTACTGAGTTAAGTATTGTATGTAATTAGTTTTGCTACAACAAGTGTATGGGACATTGGAAAAAAAGTTGAATTTCCCCATGGGGATGAATAAAGTATCTATCTATCTATCTATCTATCTATCTATCTATCTATCTATCTATCTATCTATCTATCTATCTATCTATCTATCTATCTATCTATCTATCTATCTGATCATAATTTAAGAAGGGTTGAATTTCCATTCAATACGACAGACGAAATCGGCCGGCAGATTTTTTTTTGAACACGTGACTTTGTTAGGATGTGGAAATTTAACTACGAGTTACATAATAAAACCCTTTCGCCTTTGCTTTGCTTATCCGGGCTGGGGGTGGGGGGGGGGGGTGTGGACAGCGATATAAAATCGAACATGAAATGAGCGCAGTATTGCTCGGTGAAGATCGACATATGTGGATATTTGCGCAAGTTATTTACTTTTCCCATTGTAAATGCTCCAGGCGGCCACACTTTGTGATTCGTCACCCGATCTCCATCTGGTAGATCTGTTACCGCGATAGAGTGTATAAGAGGCCTGCGTGTACTCTGCAGCACAAAGAACGTGTGGCGTGGGTGGGGGGGGGGGGGACGACGAACATAATCTACAATGCACGAATGCTTTGATTGAGTATAGTGATGCATTGACTGCACGGAATGGATGATTGCTGAATGGTTGGGTCGAACACTGTTTCTTTTGGTGGACTCGAGATCATGGGCTTTGCCGTTGCGTGCATGGCGCGTGCCGGGGGTCGGTTCTTTTGCTGAGGGAGGTGGCGGAGAGGGGGGGGGGTGGAAGGGGTGGAGGGGGGAGGGGAGGGGGAGGGAGAGCGGCGGGGGAGAGCGAGGAGAGTGCCTGATGTTTCGCTGCGGCCTGCGCGTGGGAGGGGAACCTCCGTGTTCTAAAGTTTCTCAGTATGTTCCATCTGTTCCGATGTGCATAGAAAACCTACAGCACAATACAGGCCCTTCGGCCCACAAAGCTGTGCCGAACAGGTCCCTACCTTAGAAATTACCTCGGTTTAGGTTCAGCCCTCTGTTTTCCTAAGCTACATGTACCTATCCAGGAAACTCGTAAAAGGCCGGGATCTAGGGTTAAGGAGGAGATTTAAAAAAGAGGATCAGCCATGATTGAACGGCGGGGCAAATTCGATGGGTCAGATGGCATAATTCTGCTCCTGAGCCTTATGGTCTTATAGATATATAATCACCGAAGTCCCCTGTGGTTTCTTCTTCACTCTCTGTTTTCAGAGAGTGGTTAGTGAGCGGAATGCACTGCCTGAGTCAGTGATGGAGGCAAATGCACTGGTGAAGTTTAAGAGACTACTAGACAGGTATATGGAGGAATTTAAGTTGGGGGGTTATATGGGAGGCAGGGTTTGAGGGTCGGCACTACATTGTGGGCCGAGGGGCCTTCAATGTGTTGTACTATTCTCTGTTCTATGTTCTATATACCTTAGTAGCAACTGGCTGGCAACTGAAGGGGGCATAACAGATCAGCAGTGGACAAGAGTGGGTCTAAATATTCTATTTTACTTAGAGATATAGCTTGGTAACGGGTCATTCAGACCCAGTGAGCTCACGTCGCCCAATTACATTCAAGTGACATCCTGATTGTCTTTGAAATGGCGGAGGAAACCAGCGCCGAGGATAATAAATAAGCCATGATGGAATGGCGGAATATAAAAAGTGGGCCCAATGGCCTAAGTCTGTTTCTGTCTCTTGTGGTCTTCATTGATCCCTATCTTCCCCGTTTTCTTTTTTCTGACTCTTAATTCTCTTCTTCTTTAATTCTCTTTCACTCCTCAAAGGCTTTCCTTCTTACTTATCATTGCGTAAGGACAATGCACAGTATGTTCCGTAATTACTGAGTGAGGTGCCATCCGTAGTAACACGATACGAGCCAGAACCTGAACGTCCATTGTTTTATGGCCATAAAGTTCTATTTCAACTATATTGGACACAGGACCTGCTTCCAAAATGCATCAGGCTTGTTCAGATGCTTCTTTGAACCTTTTGAACAGAGCTTTTTGGCTGCCGTGAGCAAGGATAGGTTTGGAGAAAAGAAAAACGGTGCAGAATTTCATGAAGAGAAACCCTCACCTACTGTTAGGCATGGGGGTGGGTCGAACATGCTTTGGGCTTGTGTTGCAGCCAGCAGCACGGGGAACATTTGCTGGTAGAGGGAAGAATGGATTCAATTAAATACCTGCAAATTCTAGAAGAAACATCACACCGTCTGTAAAAAAAAAAAAATGCTGAAGATGATAAGAGGATGGCTTGTACAACAGGATAATGATCCTAAACACACCTCAAAGTCCACAATGGACTACCTCAAGAGGCACAAGCTGAAGGTTTTGACATGGCCCTCACAGTCCCCTGACCTAAACATCAGCAAAAATCTGTGGGTAGACCTCAAAAGAGCAGTGCATGCAAGACGGCCCAAGAATCTCACAGAACTAGAAGCCTTTTGCAAGGACGAGTGGGCGAAAATCCCCCAGACAAGAATTGAAAGACTCTTGGCAGGCGACAGAAAGCGTTTACAAGCTGTGATACTTGCCAAAGGGGGTGTTACTAAGTACTGACCATGCAGGGTGCCCAAACTTTTGCTTCGGGCCCTTTTCCCTTTTTGTTATATTGAAGCTGTAAGAGACGGAAAGTTAAAAAAAAAGAAAAACCTTGCTTAACAATTAAAGAAATGTGTCACCTTTAACTTAATGACTTTTGGAAATCAGTTCATCTTTTATGAGCTTAGCTATTCACAGTCACATAAATTTTGACTGGGATGCCGAAAATAAATATATATATATATACTGACTGGACTACTGAGATTCACCGGCATTGTATATATCTTTCACTGTGGAATTCGGTCATCTGCAGAATATATTTTGTGTTAGTGCGATATATAGTCGAATAGGGATTGTGCGCTTGTATAATAAACAAACCATCTTTTTGCTGACTGCCCTTTCCCCACATACACACCCACCTCCCCCCCCCTCTCTCTCTCTCTCTCTCTCTCTCTCTCTCTCTCTCTCTCTCTCTCTCTCACACACACACACACACATACATACTCTCTGTCCCCCTCGCTCTTATCCACCTTCCTCTCCCTCTCAGTCACAGCATTCTCAGCGCCATCACACTCCGCAATGTCCATCACACAGCGGCATTCCATCGGCCCGCCGATCCACCCGCCCTCTCCCGATTCTGGCCTCCACCTTCTACTTACAGTGCAACACCCACCCCCAACCCCCCACCACCACCTCACCCTCTCCCCGATACGCTTTCGTCACTTCTTTTCGGGGCAGTCCGCGCTGTCTGAGTCCATAACGCCTCGCCAGTAGAGCAGCTTATCCGAGTCGGCCACGTGATGCGAGGTGACGAGCCGCCGGTAGGTGCAGATGGAGAACGGAACCCTGCTATGGAAGAACACGCGCTTGGAGTGGATGGGCACCGGCTTTATGTTCAGCTCCGCCAGGCGCAGCCCCACGTGAACGTCCTCCAATTTGAACAGCGGCGCGGTCCGGGAGATGTTCCACACAGCACACGCCGTGTCGGTGGACAGGACGTAGCCGGTGCCGGAACAAAAAGGTGGGTAACTTTTCCCAGGGTACTCCTCCGTGCTGATGTACCACCGGCTCTGTTTCAGGCGATCCGGATGCAAGTTCATGAAAATGGCCCCGGTGGCTAAGTTGCTGCGGGGGGCGCGGGACAGGAGCTCCAGCAGGTAGTCGGTGTTGACGAACATGTCGGTGTCGGTCTTCATCACGAAGGCGGCGGAGGGGCAGTAGCTGCAGAGCCACCCGAGGCCCGTCAGCACCTTCCGGGTCAGGTTGTAGTACGTGTCATGGAAGTCAGCCTGGATGATGTCCCGGTGCAGGGCGTTCTCCCTTTCGATCCAGGGCTGCCGCTCCCGCCCGTGTCCCAACACGAAGTAAGTGACCGCTGTGGCTCCTCCGACCCGCCGCCTGCTCCCCCAGGTTTGGCGGATAACGTTGCGAGTATGGAATTGACCGGGGGAACTCGTGACCAGTAGGACGAGGAAGATGGTGTTGCTGATACATTCACTGGACGGCAGCATCATGAAGGAAGTGTTTAACGTTAGGGAGCGACTGCTCCGGACGTCGCTGAAACTAATATTTCGGCTCCAGAGAACCATAAGGAAAGCCAGTAGGACGACGATACAACTCTTGAGGGGTCGCTTGCCACGTAACGAGCCGCTGAGCATCCACAGCCATCGGCAGGAAACTGCAGGGAAATATAACGGAAGAAAGTACGCTTTCGCATTCTCAACACTGAAAATATTGCAGCCAACAATACTGTAACAGTAAGCACTGGGAGGTACGAGATGTAGCAGAGTGAGCCGATGCCGATGGTCGGTTAACAGCTAACGAAAACAGAGGGACACACCTCCGCTGCTCACAAACTCTCCGCTCCCCTAAGCCAACGTCCCATCTCCGCCCCCCCCCCCACCCCCACCCCACACACCCTGGGACCACACACTATCCGATCTCCTCTGAGTTACCCACCCCAGGGTGACACAATCTAGGGGGACAATTGAGAATTTGTTTCAGTGGTGAATGTGGAGTTCTTCACAGGTCGAGGAAAGGGGAAGGCTTTCATACCAGAAGGACTTTACCGGGCCTGTTGGAATATATATCTTTTTTTCAAAATGACGTGACGTACTTTCAGCCGGTTGAACCGAGATGGCATTCTGGTGGCTGCAGAATTTGTTTCAAATTTCCTCTTACTTGTAGTTCTATTTAATTAACTTCGCTCCAATCTGCAGCCATGACCTTATAACTCATAATCCTCTCAACAATGATCTACTAACTCACAGCAAATATCCTCGGTACCCAACGGTCGACAGGAGAACGCAGAGCAGTCAGGCGCCATGGCCAGAAGCGTGGGGGAAGAGGAGAGGGGGGAAAGCAAGCGGGCTGAAACGCCGATGGATGACGCCTCCTCTAGCCAGCATCTCGTTGGCGAATGTGCAGTCGCCGGGGTGCAAAGCTGACGATTTCAGGGCGACTGCTGCATCAGAGGCAGATGAAATATATCTCGGCTGTTTGCTGTATGGAAACGTGGTTATCTCCTGACAGGCCGGATGCAGCAGTCAGAGAGAAGGATTCACGATTTTCCCATCATTGTAAAATTGCGCGGGTTCCGGGAGGATAAATGTCATCAGAAGCTTCTGACGGCGGGAAGTAATTGACAAGGAATTGTTGCTTGTCCCTCGCTCAGTGGTTTAATAGGAGTAATTAAGTGGCATCCTAACTTATGAAAGGCGAACGTGTTTGAGGCGAGGATGATACCGAGTATACACCCGAATATACAAGATAAATCACAGCTGGAGAATGCAATATTCTTAGTGGAGCATCATGGTCCGCCATATGCTCTATCAACTTTCGATACCTGGTTGCTGCCAACTTTTCTCTATTTATAAGTCGAATTGAATTGAATTGAATTGAATTCAGTTGAATTGAATTGAGTTGAATTTAACTGAATTGAATTGAATTGAGTTGAATTGAATTGAATTTCGGTTTATTTTCATTTTGAAAAGACAACTGCAATGCAGTTAAGAAAATGAAACAACGTTCCTCCAGAACGATATCACGAAAGCACACGAGAAAACAGACTACACCAGAAAATCCACATAACGTTTGGCAATCCCCAAATCCGGAGAGGCTGCTGCGTATTAATTTCGCGCTACCGTCTCAGCGCGTTCCCCGGAAAGGAGCTCCAAACCCACCAGACAAAACAAGACTACCCAGACACACCAAGTCAGGAGACCAGCTCTACCACCCAACAAACCAAATACTAAAGCAACAAGACCTACACAAAACCACATAGTTACATATAGTTATAGTTAACATATAGTTACAACAGTGCAAAAGTTGTGGCTTTTTATCCGTCGGTCCTTCGAGGTGGCGCTTATGTAGAACTCGTGTTCCTCCTGCTTGGAAGAGCGAAGGATAGAATGCAGACCGTTCCGTTCGCCTCTGTGAATGCGGCTTACATACCACCAACAGCTGATCACAAGGAAGCGCTTGCGACGCTGCGTGATGTCGCCTGTAAAGAAGAAACAGGCCACCGCGGCGCATTTGAAATTGTCGTCGGAGACTTCAAGCAGACCCGTTTGCAGGAAACTCCGTCCAGTGACCACCAGCAGGTACCCTGTCGGACCAGAGATCTTACCACACTGGATTAAGATAATGAACGCCTACCGTTCCTCGCCCAGACCGCGTTTTGGTACTTCTGCCTGCATACAGGCAGAGCGCAAGAAAGCAAGGCTGCAGAGATTGGAACAATTATCCGGCGGTCTTGGGGTGGGGTGGGAAGAGAAAGGAGAAGAGCTAAGAATGAACACGCCATGGCTGTAACAGACGCCATCAAAAAGCCAGCGGATGAGAGTGTCCCCACTAAATCATAGAAACATAGGAATCCTACAGCACAATACAGGCCTTTCGTCCCGAAGAGTTGTGCCGAACATGTCCCTACCTCCGGAATTACTGGGTTTACCTATAGCCCTGTATTTTACTATGCTCCATGTACCTATCTCAAAGCCTGTTAAAATACCCTATCGTATCCGCCTCCACCACTGCTGCCGGCAGCGCATTCCAATCAGAGGCCCCGGATGAACCACGTGTTCCAAGCTTTGCCGAGGGCCACATCAGAGGCTTTCAAATCTGGAGACCAAGAATGCTAGAGGCGGTGCAGGTATCACCCCCAGAAAGCCATCTCGTGGGCGGGACAAAGCTGGAAATCAAGCGGGGATGTTTGATAGCGGGAGCAGGGCTTGAATGCTATAACCCTTCTACAAAGTTAAATCAAGCGACATGGGAAACAGCAGGGCGCCGCGCCCAGATAATCTCGATGCGTTGACCGTCCGGACACTGATGATCCTTTGCCCTCAGCTTTCGTGAACATCATGCTGCTGAACCCGCTGCCGTGGATCAGGATCTCTGCAATGCGCCAGGTAAAACTAGCAATCTTGTAGTTAGGGTTCCTTTTAGAACAGTGATCAGTGTGATTGAGTTTCTCATTGGAATGGAGGGCGCAATATTCGACCTAAAACCAGTGTTTTAAAGCTGCTCTTAAATTCAATCCCTCTCGCAATGAAGGCCAACACTCTGCAAACTAACATTTTGCGATTCATGCACGGGCACCGCCAAGTCCTTCTGCACAGGAACATCCTGCAATGTCGCAGCATTTCAAATAATAATCTGTTCTTCCATTTTTCCTTCCGAAGTGAATGACCTCGTATTTACCAGTATTGTACTCCATCTGCCAGACTCTGGCCCTCTCACTTGACTTATCTACAGACTTTCCGTATCCTCTGCAGGATTTGTTTTTCCGCCCAATTTACTATCATCAGCAAACTTAGATACACTACATTCGGTCCGCCCTTCCAGATCATTAGTGTATGTCATGAACAGTAGTAGGCCCAGCATTGACCCCCTGTGGGACACCGCTCATCATTTTTTGCCAACCAGAGAAAGACCCTCTGCTTTCTATTGGTTAACCAATTCTCCATCCATGCTAACACATCAGCCCCAACTCTATGTTTCTGTATCTTATGGATAAGTCCCTAATGTGGCACCTTATGGAACTCCTTCTAGAAATCCAAGTAAATAACGTCCACCTGCGCTCGTTATCTCCTCAAAGAATTCCAGTAAGTTTATCAAACAGTACCTGCCTTTGCTGAATCCGTGCCGGGTGTGCATGATGTGTCAATTCATTTCCAAATGCCGCGCTGTTTTCACCTAAATGATAGTTTCACATATTTTCCCAAGTACAGACGTTAACCCAGCTTGCCGATAGTTCTATTGCCTTTTGCAACCATCCTTTTCTGAGCAGTGGCGTGACATTCGCCTTCTTCCAATCCTTCGGGACCTGCTCAGAGTCCAGAAGCCTCTACTACAACCCCTGGTATTAATTTCAGCACCCTCGGGTACATTCCATCAGAGTCAGGGGACTTGTCAATCTTTAGGCTCACACGTTTGCTTAACACTACCGAGTGAGAGCTATTGTATGGAGGTCCACACCTTCTATTGCACCCATACCAACTGTCTTCGGCAAATTAGACGTGTCCTCCACTGTGAAAACCAACACAAAACCACCTCTGCCACTTCCTCAGTACCCAATACCAATTCCCCCTTCTCGTCCCCCCGGGATCCTACGTTCTTTTTGCCAACCCTCATGAATTCTGTAATTATAAAAACATTTACTATCAGTTTTCTATATTTTGTGCTGCTTTATTTTCACAATCTATCTTCCCTTTCTTTATTGCTCGCTAAGTGTTTTCGTTGCTTTTTAAAGTTCTCCCAGTTTTCCATTTCACCACTACTCTTGGTGACTTTGCACGAACGACTTTTGCATTTGACGCCTTCCTTTATTTCCTCTGTTATCCATTTCTGGGACTCCCACGCTTACTGCCCTTGCTTTTAATTGGGAAATACTTTTATTGAGCACCGCGAAAACTCCCGTTGAAAGTTCTCCATTGTTCGTCAACCGTCCCACTGTGTTCCAAGTCTACCCTATCCAACTCCTTCCTCATCCCGTTGTGGTCTCACTTGTTTAGATATAATACACTGGTTTTCGGTCGAGCTGTTGCACCTTCCATTTCGATGAGACACGCAATCACACTGTGATCACTTTTCTAAAAAGCACCGTAACTACAAGATTGCTAATTGGACGGATTCCTGACACGGTATGCTGACAGGCCCGCTATGGGGAATGCCATACATGATCTAGTATCAGGTAATGAACCGGGTCAGGTTACAGATCTGTTAGTGGGTGAGCATCTGGGGGACAATTATCACCACTCCCTGGCCTTTAACATTATCATGGAAAAGGATAGAATCAGAGAGGACAAGAAAATTTTTAATTGGGGAAGGGCAAATTATGAGGCAAAAGGCTGGAACTTGCGGGTGTGAATTGGGATGATGTTTTTGCGTGGAAATATACTATGGACATGTGGTCGATGTTTAATGATCTCTTGCAGAATGTTAGGGATAAATTTGTCCCAGTGAGGAAGATAAAGAATGGTAGGGTGAAGGAACCATGGGTGACAAGTGAAGTGGAAAATCTAGTCAGGTGGAAGAAGGCAGCATACATGAGGTTTAGGAAGCAAGGATCAGATGGGTCTATTGAGAAATATAGGGTAGCAAGAAAGGAGCTTAAGAAGGGGCTGAGAAGAGCAAGAAGGGGTCATGAGAAGGCCTTGGCGAGTAGAGTAAAGGAAAACCCCAAGGCATTCTTCAATTATGTGAAGAACAAAAGGATGACAGGAGTAAAGGTAGGACCGATTTGAGATAAAAGTGGGAAGATGTGCCTGGAGACTGTTGAAGTGAGTGAGATCCTCAATGAATACTTCCCTTCGGTATTCACCAATGAGAGGGAACTTGATGATGGTGAGGACAATATGAGTGAGGTTGATGTTCTGGAACATGTTGATATTAAGGGAGAGGAGGTGTTGGAGTTGTTAAAATACATTAGGACGGATGTCCCCGGGGCCTGACGGAATATTCCCCAGGCTGTTCCACGAGCCGAGGGAAGAGATTGCTGAGTCTCTGGCTAGGATCTTTATGTCCTCGTTGTCCAGAGTAATGGTACCGGAGGATTGGAGGGAGGCGAATGTTGTTCAAAAAAGGTAGT
The DNA here is from genome assembly GCF_048418815.1 of Hemitrygon akajei. Classification (NCBI taxonomy): domain Eukaryota; kingdom Metazoa; phylum Chordata; class Chondrichthyes; order Myliobatiformes; family Dasyatidae; genus Hemitrygon; species Hemitrygon akajei. The sequence continues at coordinate 152,886 of NW_027332063.1, forward strand.
AGGGATAGTCCGGGTATTTACAGACCAGTGAGCCTTACGTCTGTGGTGGGAAAGCTGTTGGAAGAGATTCTTAGAGATAGGATCTATGGGCATTTAGAGAATCATGGTCTGATCAGGGACAGTCAGCAGGCTTCGTGAAGGGCAGATCATGCCTAACAAGCCTGATAGAGTTCTTTGAGGAGGTGACCAGGCATATAGATGAGGGTCGGGCAGTGGATGTGATCGACATGGATTTTAGTAAGGCTTTTGACAAGGTTCCACACGGTCGGCTTATTCAGAAAGTCAGAAGGCATGGGATCCAGGGAAGTTTGTCCAGGTGGATTCAGAATTGGCTTGCCTGCAGAAGGCAGAGGGTTGTTGTGGAGTGAGTACATTCGGATTGGAGGGTTGTGACTAATGGTGTCCCACAAGGATCTGTTTTGGGACCTCTACTTTTCGTGATTTCTATTAACGACCTGGATGTGGGGGTAGAAGGGTGGGTTGGCAAGTTTGCAGACGACACAAAGATTGTTGGTGTTTTAGATAGTGTAGAGGATTGTCAAAGATTGCAGAGAGACATTGATAGGATGCAGAAGTGAGCTGAGAAGTGGCAGATGGAGTTCAATCCGGAGAAGTGTCAGGTGGGTCACTTTGGAAGGACAAACTCCAAGGCAGAGAACAAAGCAAATGGCAGGATACCTGGTAGTGTGGAGGAGCAGAGGGATCTGGGGGTACATGTCCTCGGATCCCTGAAATATGCCTCACAGGTAGATAGGGTAGTTAAGAAAGCTTATGGGGTGTTAGCTTTCATAAGTCGAGGGACAGAGTTTAAGAGACGCGATGTAATGATGCAGCTCTATAAAACTCTAGTTAGGCCACACTAAGAGTACTGTGTCCAGTTCTGGTCGCCACACTATAGGAAGGATGTGGAAGCATTGGAAATGGTACAGAGGAGATTTACCAGGATGCTGCCTGGTTTAGAGAGCATGGATTATGATCAAAGATTAAGGGAGCTAGGGCTTTACTCTTTGGAGAGGAGGAGGATGAGAGGAGTCATGATAGAAGTGTACAAGATATTACGAGGAATAGACAGAGTGGACAGCCAGCGCCTCTTCCCCAGGGTACCACTGCTCAGTACAAGAGGGCATGGCTTTAAATTAAGAGGAGGGACGTTCAAGGCGAATATTAGAGGAAGGTTTTTCACTCAGAGTGTAGTTGGTGCGTGGAATGCACTGCCTGACTCAGTGGTGGAGGCAGCCACACTAGTGAAGTTTAAGAGACTACTAGACAAGTACATGGAGGAATTTAATGTGTGGGGGGGTTATATGTGAGGCAGGGTTTGAGGGTCAGCACAACATTGTGGGTCGAAGGGCCTGCAATGTGCTGTACTATGCTATGTTCTATGTTCAATGTTTCTGTAGTGGCAGTAACTCATACCACTTCATTCACATTTCTGCCACAAGTTCACTGACTTTGTTACGAATACAACGACAATTCAGAGAAAGTGCCTTTACACTCACTCTGCCTTTAAGTTCTAGTAATATGTCCTTGGCTTTTCACTCTCTTTTAGCTTTTGCTCTTTAATTTATCACTACGCACGCTTTTTCGTTTCACTTTATCTATACTTCCCCAATCCATTGACCCACCACACTGCTATTTAGTTTAAAGCACTGTCCACGACACTAGTTATGAGATTCGCCAGGATCCAGGCCCCAGCACAGTTCGGATGGAAACCGAAAGCTCCCTCCTTCCCCAAAACTGGTGCCAGTTTCCCGTGGATTCAGTTCTCACGCACCAGTCCTTGAGCCACGCGGTTATGCAGATGACACTAAGATAGGTGGCGTTGTGGATAACGAAGTAGGTTTTCAAAGCTTGGAGAGAGATTTAGGCCAGTTAGAAGAGTGGGCTGAAAGATGGTAGATGGAGTTTAACGCTGATAAGTGTGAGGTGCTACATATTGATAAGAATAATCAAAATAGGACATACATGGTAAATGGTAGGGCATTGAAGAATGCAGTAGAACAAAGTGATCTGGGAATAATGGTGCATAGTTCCCTGAAGGTGGAATCTCTTGTGGCTAGGGTGGTGAAGAAAGCTTTTGGTATGTTGGCCTTTATAAATCAGAGCATTGAGTATAGGAGTTGGGATGTAATGTTAAAATTGTACAAGGCATTGGTGAGGCCAAATATGGAGTATTGTGTACAGTTCTGGTCACCGAATTATAGGAAAGATATCAACAAATTAGTGAGCGTACAGAGAAGATTTACTAGAATGTGACCTGGACTTAAGCACATAGGTTACAGAAAAGGTTGAACAAGTTAGATTTTTATTCTTTGGAGCGTAGATGGTTGAGGGGGACTTGATAGAGGTATTTAAATTTACGAGGGGGGTAGATAGAGTTGACGTGGACAGGCTTTTTCCATTGACTGTAGGGGAGATTCAAACATGAGGACATAAGTTGATGTTAGGGGGCAAAAGTTTAAGGGTAACACGAGGGGGAATTTCTTTACTCAGTGAGTGGTAGCTGTGTGGAACGAGCTTCCAGTAGAAGTGGTAGAGGCAGGTTCGATGTTGTCATTTAAAGTAAAATTGGATAGGTATATGGACAGGAAAGGAATGGAGGCTGAGTGAAGATCGGTGGGATGAGGTGAGAGTAAGCGTTCAGTATGGACTAGAAGGGCCAAGATTACCTGCTTCCGTGATGTAATTGTTATATGGTTATCTGGTTATATTCAACTCTCTAATCCTCTTAACGCTGTGACAATTTGCACGTGGCTCAGGTATTAATCCAGAGTTTACCACATTTCTGGTTCTGTGTTTTAAATTAATCCCGCGCTGCTCGAATTCCCTCTGTAGAAACTCTTTCCTCGTTCCACCTATGTCGTTGATGCCAACATGGACCAAGACAACTGGGTCTTTCCTCTCCCACTGCAAATTTCTCTGCAGGCGTTCTACACTCGGAGTTTGCGGAGATTCCGCGTGATTCCTAAGCCTTTGACAAATCTCTACAGATATGTACAGAAGGGTGTATTGACTGGCTGCAACTCGGCCTGCTATAAAAGTACCAATGGCATGGAACGGTTAATTCGACAAGGAGCAGTGGATCCGCTCTCGTACATCACGCAAAAAAAACTATCCACCCCCCCCCCCCACACCCCCCACCCCGGAAAACCACTCCCCAGCCATGAGCACATCGCTATGAAACACTGCTGTAAGAAAGCAGTATTCATCATCAGCGACCTTCCCGGACCGACTCGTGCTCTTTTCCACGCTCACTGCAAGTTGCTCTGCAGGTCTTGTTCATTAGGAGCTCGCCGAGATCCCGCGCGATTTCTAAGCCTTTGACAAATCTCTACAGATATGTACAGAAGAGTGCATTGACTCCCCAACCGACTCGTGCTCTTTTCTCGGTGCTGCCACCGGGTACAAAAGCTCGCAGAGCCTCAGGCCACGCACGGTCATGTTCAAAAGGTCCAATTAACCGACAATCATTGGGCTTATGGTCAAAAGCGGGCAACGACACTCATTTCCCACAACCAATGATCTTACTTAAGGGGCTCTTTATCCTGGTATTTCATGTTACTCGTTACTTACTTATATTTACAGTTTCTTGCATTGATCTTCCTATCGTTACTATTCTATTGATCTACTGCGCATGTCTGCAGGGAAATGCATCTCGGGGCTGTCCGTGACGACGTGTCTGCACATGGATAATTGAATTTACTTCGAACTTGGATAGCAAGTTATGGCCATTGGGACATAAGACATGGGAGTAGAATTAGGCTATTTAGGCCTAATGGCTAAATAGGACATGGCTTTGAGGACAGTTTATTGCATTCTAGTTCATCTTTCATTGATCCGCCTACCGTTACTATTCTATTGATCTACTGCGCATGTCTGCAGGGAAATGCATCTCGGGGCTGTCCGTGACGACGTGTCTGCACATCGATAATTGAATTTACTTCGAACTTGGAAAGCAATATGGCCGTTGGGACATAAGACATGGGAGTAGAATTGGGCTATTTAGGCCCTTCGTTTCTGCTCCGCCATTTCTTCATGGCTGATTTAATATCATTCTCATTTACCTGCCAACTTCCTGTAAACTTTGATATCCTTAACAATTACCAGTCTGTCACTGTCCCTTTTAAATATATTTGATGACCCGCCCGTCAGCGGCAACGAATTCCACAGATTCACAATCCCCTGGCGGAGGGCGGTGCTCTTCAGCATTACTCTGAAGATGCGTCCTTCTATTCTGAGGCTGTGCTCCCCGGTCCTGCACTCCCCCACCACACGGAATATCCTCTCCCCATCCAATCTATCTAGGGCTTTCAATAGTCGGTAGGTTTCAATTAGGTACGGCTGAGCTCCAAAGACTGCAGGCCCACAGCCATCAAACGCTCCCTGTGTGTTCACCGAGTATTGCCCGGAATTATTCACAGGTGCCGCACCCACTCTCTCAGAGAACTGGCCCAGACCTGATCCGAGGGCTCGGAAGACATTTCACAAAGAGAAAACACAGCGTATTCCCTGGGAAATCGAAACCCATTACTATCACCCTCAGGGCACTCCCCAACTATTTCATCAGCACCGTTCTGGTCTGGGTGACCCTCTGCCCTGTCCGCTCTTCGGCAAATCCCTGCAATATCTCGCTGTGGTGACGCGCAGCGCAACGCGCTGTAAGCAGCGTGAAGCAGGCAGTAGTTATACCCCTTTCCTCATTTGACTGTGCTTTCCCAATAGATGTTAACCCTCTCTCGTCTCTCTCTTCCGTCCCTTCACAAATCATTTGCGGACACCAATTAAATCCAGACACACCACAGATTAGTATTTATAATTAAATTTAAAAAACTGTAACATACCCGTGTTCTTTCCTGCTGTTGATGTATTTGAGAAGCCATTTCTCTCAGCCCCTTCAGCCATTTTGCGGACAGAGTATCGTCAGGCGCCGGTGTTCTGTAACAAACAGAAAATTATTAGTGAGGTCAAAAAATTAAATAAGTTGACGTGGAAGCCTTTCTTTTTATGTTTGTTTTCAAACCAGCCACGTGCTTTAAAATAACTTGGGGCCCCTTCACAGGGGTGCTGACACTTGCGCCCAAACTCACTAGGTCACATAATGCCCAAATGCGCCCTGCGCCATCACTCTCCGTGGAGTCTGCACCCGTTGTTTCTCTCGTGTAATATTGTTTCATAGACGAATCCTGCGGCACGGAGCGGATGTGTCGTGTCAATCGTGGGTCATTGGATCTGTAGGGAAGATTGGAGGGGCTGAACAAATATTCCAAGCAACCTCGTTCCTGTTGTCACTGGGGTTGGGTGGGAAAACAAGTACAGATCATGGACTTAAGGGTGAAAGGTGAAAGGTGTAAGGGGACGGGGAGAGATTTCTTTGCTCAGAGGGACGGGGAGGGTGTGGAACGAGCTGGAAGCGGCGGATACGCGTTCGATTTCATCATTCTCGGGCCGGGAACTTCCTCGGGTCTGGGGAAGCGGATGGGTGCCAGAACACGGAAGGTCGGCGGGTTGGGGGTCGCGGAAAGAAGGAGACGAGCTGCGTATTGATAGGTAAAGCCAGGTGAAAGAACAGCCGTGGTAAACCAACCTGCAGCCAAAACCAAAGAAGGAGAGCGTTCACATAACGCAGATAAACGGCGACACGAAAGATTTAACCTCATGTGTCCTTGTCTCCATTATCCCGACAACAATGTCTGAGGCTTGTTGAAGAAATCCCTGAAATGGTTAACTACCCGCAACTGACGCGAGCTGTATGAGTGGAAGTTATATTTTCTGTCCGCTCTGCCTTCTCTGGAGCCGCCGGGCTCTGATTCAGCCGAGTCCCGATACAGGTTCTGACCGTGAATCGTCACGCCTCCATTAAGTAATGTGTGTGCTCGGTAAACCACTAACCTTTATCTGATGATGCCGGCCCAGCGTATTTCCTATTTAGGATTTGTTTCAACGAACTCGCTGATCAGTGGTTTATTGTTCCGATTGTCCGTGTGTGGTGGCGTTCTGATTGGTAATCTATCTGTGTCCTCGCTATGTCGGTTTACTGCCCTCGATGTCCTGATTTTAAGCTTCCAACCCGGCTCCTGCCCTGCTCGCTTCAAGACCGGATCTCTTCTCTCAGCGCTTCGCCCTTGTCTCGCGTGTGATATCACGCCGCAGTTTGATTATATCACACAGCACGTTTATTACCCAGTCTTAAACTTCAGACAGCGAGGGGGACAATAACGATCACCAACAATGTCCGCACGGGACGCGCTTTGAGACAAATGTCTCTGTGGCACGGTGTCACCTTCCCAAAGGGGTAAAGTACACGCTGAAGTAGCCAAACCCTTTAAATTTCAACCTTGAAACCATTGTGCTGACTCCTTTATTGCCGGTAAGAGATAAAGGGCAGCCGAATCATAAATGCAACCCTTTAGAGATAAGTATCTGGTTGATCATTACATATCCTAGATGAGAGCATTTTGTCCTGAATTTAATGTTGCAATCTTGAACTTTCTTATCAGCTTGAAACGAAAATTACAATCGGGTATCTCTTTTTTTTTTATTATTTTCTTTCTTTCACTTGTATTTCTGATTTTATATAAACGAATTTATTAGGGGACGGATGGGAAATGCACAGCCAGCGCCGAGTACGCCTGAGGCGTTTGCCCTCAAGAATAGGTAGACAAAATTAGATACTGTTAATGGATGCGGCCAACCAGCGGGGAGCCACCGAAACCGGGTCTACGGAACTGCGTCACGGTGCAGAGACGTGCAGAGGAACGCAGTGTTGATAGGAGATACCATCGTCAGGGGAGCAGAGACGAGATTCGGTGGGCGCTATTGAGACACCCGACCGGTATATTGTTTCCCAGGTGCCAGGGTCAGGGATGTCTCAAGATCGGTTCCATGCCACTCTCAGGGGCGAGGGTGAGCGGCCAGAAGTCTCAGTAGGCAATATGAGGAGGTCCTGAAGAGATATTTCAGGGAGCAAGGTAGAAAGCTAAGGAAGAGAGCCCGCAGGGCATCAATGTTTGCCCGTGTCACGTTCCAAAGAGGGTAAGTGTCGCATGATGTTGCGGGTGATATGGGCGGCTCAGGAACTGGTCTGGGGAGGGGGAAGAGGCTCCGATTTATGGATCATTGGGAACTCTTCTGGGGAAGGGACGACCTGTTCAAAAGGGACGGGTTGCACCTGAGCCTGGGGGCGTCCAGTATCCTTGCAGACAGGTTCGCTTGGCACCGCCACTGCTGGGAAGCTTCCAAGGTCCCTGCTTTAAGTTGGATAACTACCCCTGATGTTCGAGGGGGTTTAACCTAATTTGGCAGGGGGGTGGTGCTGAGGATGAGCTAGTCGGTTTACAAATAACGGCAACCTGTAATGATATTCCTTGCAAGGAGAGGCCGGTGACCGGGCAGGGTTGCAGTTGACAGGATGATTTTCAATGTAAAGGCAGACAAGATTGGCAAAGGGCGAATGCGGGACTGAAGGGGCTATACTTGAATGCGCGCAGTAAACGGCGAAAAGGAAGATGAACTTGCAGCGCCATTACAGAGTGGGATGTACGATGTTGTATGCATCGCTGATTGAGAGCTGAAAGAAGAATTTAGCTGGCAGCTTAACGTCCAATGATAGATAATCCACCGAAAGTACTGGCTGGTAAGCAGAGGAGGTGGCCTGGCACCGTGGGTAAAAAAAAAATAAAATTAAATAAAATTATTGTACAGGTGACATGGGTTCCGAAAGTTTTAAATTATCACGACTGGAACTACAGAACTGCAAGGGTAAAAGAAATACCCTGATGGGAGTTATATACAGACCCGTAAACAGTGGTAAGGATGTGGTCTGCCATGTACAGCAGAATATGGGAAATGTAGGCCGAAAGTCCGCATGGATCAAATGACATATTTCTGTTCCAAAGTTTTATCATCTAATGTTAAGCGTCTGAAAATTCCGCCATGGCAAGTGCTCTTATTAAAACCGCCACAGTGTTGCTCTCGATACTGACAACAGCGAATTCAAGTTCCAGAATTTTATAGCTCCTTCGCACAGTCATAAAGCTGGTCTTCAGTCTCATTATCTCACACCTCCGCACTGTGATATTGCCAACGTGGTCTCCGATCCGAATTTATCACTTCACATCACGGTGAGTGTGATTGCGTTTCCTTCAACAATTCCACCTGAGGAGACATGACCTGAATTCCAGTTCCCTTCGGTTGGGGCAGCGCTCTGATTTACTGTTCACCTTCGAACCAATTTATAGACAGATGGTAAATCTTATGGGCAGCTAAAGACAAACAGCGCTGTGGCTTTCTTGGGCGTAGGCAGCCCAAGGAAGGGCCCTGAGATTCTTAAAAGTTTCATCTGGATACAGCGCGTATCAGATTCTTCCAGGCGAATCAGCCGCGACCCCCGGCAATGTACCTTTAAACACTGGCCTTATCACAGGGTAATTTCTAATGACTATTAATCTACCGACCGGTATATCTTTGGACTGTAGGAGGAAACCGGGACCCTGGTTGTAAACCCACACAACCCGTGGGAAAGGTACACACTGCGGACAGCCGGCGCAAAACTTAAGGACTAACGTGGCACTCTACTCCGACCAAATGTTATTGGTTTTGAAAAACCTTTCCTTTTGAAGCCTGGATATGCATTTCCCCAGCGTTTCACTGCGGGTCTGCTGCTTGAAGCAGCACCAAGCTTTTCGCACAGCGAACGGCGGGAGGGGTGGGTGTTCCAGCTGCTGAGGGTGGCGGTACAGACACATGACTTAGGAACATGGATCAGAATCAGCTTTAATTAAATCAGGTTTACTTTAGTTAAATCCAATAAGCAGTGCAAAAACGGAAATAAAATATAGTGAGGTATTGCTCATGGGTTTAATGTCCATTCACAAACCCTTTCCTCGGTCAGTGAATGCGTGCCTTCAGGCTTCCGTACCTCCGTCCTGACGGTAGCCATGGCAACCATCAACGAGCAGAAATGAGCGTCTCCGGTGTGCTGAGGAGTGCTGTAATGTTGCAGATTCTAACGGCTGTGTTAGCATTTTACAGATCAACAGCAACTGTTATTAATTAACATTGCAACAATCGTGAGTAGTTTAATGAGAACTAAGAGTAAAGTTTGCATAAGATAAAGATAGGAATGCGCTTCACCCCCACCCACCTGTTACAGTGCCTGTAAAAGGTATTCAAACCACGCCCTCGCGGAAGAGTTCATGTTTTACAGTTTTACCACTTTGAATCACAGAGGATCCAATTTGGCTTTTCTGTATCCTGATCAACAGATAAATGTATATTGTGCTAAAGACAAAAGTCAAAGCAGACGCAATGTTGCCGCGTTAAGTGATCTGAATTAATGTCAAATATAAAACACAAAGCAATCGATTGCTCATGTATTCAGTCCACATTTTAATATGACGCACCAAATTATCACTGCTGCAGCTAATTGGTTTTAGAAGTTACAGAGTTAGAGGAATGGAGATCGCCGTAGCACTCAAGGTGTTTCGACTGACTGTAGTAAAAATACACCTGTACCATATAACCATATAACAATTACAGCACGGAAACAGGCCATCTCGGCCCTTCTAGTCCATGCCGACCGCTTAATCTCACCTAGTCCTTCGGCCTTACCAATGCCTTGTACAATTTTAACATTACATCCCAACTCCTATACTCAATGCTCGGATTTATCAAGGCCAACATACCAAAAGCTTTCTTCAACACCTTATCCATATGAGATGGTCCATCTGTTGGTGATTCAGGCCACCTCCTCTGCTTACCAGCCAGTACTTTCGGTGGAATATCTATCCTTGGACGTTAAGCTGCCAGCTAAATTCTTCTTTCAGCTCTCAATCAGCGATGCTTACAACATCGTACATCCCACTTTGTAAATGTGCTGCAAGCTCATCTTCCTTTTTCCCGTTTACTCCGCGCATTCAAGTATAGCCCCTTCAGTCCCGCATTCGCCCTTTGCCAATCTTGTCTGCCTTTACATTGAAAATCATCCTGTCAACTGCAACCCTGCCCGGTCACCGGCCTCTCCTTGCAAGGAATATCGTTGAAGGTTGCCGTTATTTGTAAACCGACTAGCTCATCCTCAGCACCACTCCCCCTGCCAAATTAGGTTAAACCCCCTCGAACATCAGGGGTAGTTATCCAACTTAAAGCGGGGACCTTGGAAGCTTCCCAGCAGTGGTGGTGCCAAGCGAAACTGTCTGCAAGGATACTGGACGCCCCCGGGTTCAGGTGCAACCCGTCCCTTTTGAACAGGTCGTCCCTTCGCAAGAAGAGTTCCCAATGATCCATAAATCGGAGCCTCTTCCCCCTCCCCAGACCAGTTCCTGAGCCGCCCATATCACCCGCCACATCATGCGACACTTACCCTCTTTGGAACGTGACACGGGCAAACATTGATGCCCTGCGGGCTCTCTTCCTTAGCTTTCTACCTTGCTCCCTGAAATATCTCTTCAGGACCTCCTCATATTGCCTACTGAGACTTCTGGCCGCTCACCCTCGCCCCTGAGAGTGGCATGGAACCGATCTTGAGACATCCCTGACCCTGGCACCTGGGAAACAATATACCGGTCGGGTGTCTCAATAGCGCCCACCGAATCTCGTCTCTGCTCCCCTGACGATGGTATCTCCTATCAACACTGCGTTCCTCTGCACGTCTCTGCACCGTGACGCAGTTCTGTAGACCCGGTTTCGGTGGCTCCCCGCTGGTTGGCCGCATCCATTAACAGTATCTAATTTTGTCTACCTATTCTTGAGGGCAAACGCCTCAGGCGTACTCGGCGCTGGCTGTGCATTTCCCATCCGTCCCCTAATAAATTCGTTTATATAAAATCAGAAATACGAGTGAAAGAAAGAAAATAATAATAATAATAAAAAAGAGATACCCGATTGTACTTTTCCATTCACGCAGATAAGAAAGTTCAAGATTGCAACATTAAATTCAGGACAAAATGCTCTCATCCAGGATATGTAATGATGAAACAGATACTTATTTCTACAGGGTTACATTTGTGATTCGGATGCCCAGTATCTCTTACCGGCAATAAGGGAGTCAGCACAATGGTTTCAAATTTGAAATTTAAAGGGTTTGGCTACTTCAACGTGTACTTTACCCCTTTGGGAAAGTGACACCGTGCCACAGAGAAATTTGTCTCAAAGCGCGTCCCGTGCGGACATTGTTGGTGATCGTTATTGTCCCCCTCGCTGTCTGAAGTTTAGGACTGGGTAATAAACGTGCTGTGTGATATAATCAAACTGCGGCGTGATATCACACGCGAGACAAGGGCGAAGCGCTGAGAGAAGAGATCCGGTCTTAAAGCGAGCAGGGCAGGAGCCGGGTTGGAAGCTTAAAATCAGGACATCAAGGGCAGTAACCCGACAAAGCGAGGACACAGATAGATTACCAGTCAGAACGTCACCACACACGGAGAATCGGAGCAATAAACCACTGATCAGCGAGTTCGTTGGAACAAATCCTAAATAGGAAATACGGTGGGCCGGCATCAACAGATAAAGTTTAATGATTTACCGAACACGCACATTACTTAATGGGGGCGTGACTATTCACGGTCAGAACCAGTATCGGGACTCGGCGGAATCAGAGCCCGGCGGCTCCACAGAAGGCAGAGCGGACAGAAAATATAACTTCCACTCATACAGCTCGCGTCAGTTGCGGGTAGTTAACCATTTCAGGGATTTCTTCAACAAGTCTCAGACATTGTTGTCGGGATAATGGATACAAGGACACATTAGGTTAAATCTTTCGTGTCGCCGTTTATCTGCGTTATGTGAACGCTCTCCTTCTTTGGTTTTGGCTGCAGGTAGGTTTACCACGGCTGTTCTTTCACCTGGCTTTACCTATCAATACGCAGCTCGTCTCCTTCTTTCCGCGACCCCCAACCCACCGACATTCCGTGTTCTGGCACCCATCCGCTTCCCTAGACCCGAGGAAGGTCCCGGCCCGAGAATGATGAAATCGAACGCGTATCTGCCGCTTCCAGCTCGTTCCACACCCTCCCCGTCCCTCTGAGCAAAGAAATCCCTCCCCGTCCCCTTAAGCCTTTCACCTTTCACCCTTAAGTCCATGATCTGTAGTTGTTTTCCCACCCAACCCCAGTGACAACAGGAACGAGGTTGCTTGGAATATTTGTTCAGCCCCTCCAATCTTCCCTACAGATCCAATGACCCACGATTGACACGACACATCCGCTCCGTGCCGCAGGATTCGTCTATGAAACAATATTACACGGGGGAAGAAAACGGGTGCAGACTCCACGGAGAGTGATGGCGCAGGGCGCAGTCTGTGACTTGTGCGCAATTGGGCAATATGTGACCTAGTGTGTTTGGGCGCCAGTGTCAGCACTCCTGTGAAGGGGCCCCAATTTATTTTAAAGCACGTGGCTGGTTTGAAAACAAACATAAAAAGAAAGGCTTCCACGTCAACTTATTTAATTTTTTGACCTCACTAATAATTTTCCGTTTGTTACAGAACACCGGCGCCTGGCGAAACACTGTCCGCAAAATGGCTGAAGTGGCGGACAGCAATGGTTTCTCAAATACATCAACAGCAGGAAGGGGCATGGGTATGTTACAGTTTTTTTAAAATTTAATTATAAATACTAATCTGTGGTGTGCCTGGATTTAATTGGTGTCCGCAAATTGCAAATAATTTGTGAAGGGACGGAAAAGAGAGACGAGAGAGAGTTAACATCTATTGGGGAAGCACAGCCACATGTGGAAAGGGGTCTAACCACTTCCTCCTTCACTCTCCTTACAGCGGGTTGCGCTGCGCGTCACCACAGCGAGATATTGCAGGGATCTGCCGAAGAGCGGACAGGGCAGAGGGTCACCCAGACCAGAACGGTGCTGATGAAATATTTGGGGTTTGCCCTGAGGGTGACAGTAATGGGTTTCGATTTCCCTGGGAATACGCTGTGTTTTCCCTTTGTGAAATGTCTTCCGAGTCCTCGGATCAGGTCTGGGCCCGTTCTCTAAGAGAGTGGGTGCGGCACTCGTGAATGATTCCGGGCAATACTCGGTGAACACACAGGGAGCGTTTGATGGCTGTGGGCCTGCAGTCTTTGGAGCTTAGCCGTACCTAATTGAAACCTACCGACTATTGAAAGCCCTAGATAGATTGGATGGGGAGAGGATATTCCGTGTGGTGGGGGAGTGTAGGACCGGGGAGCACAGCCTCAGAATAGAAGGACGCATCTTCAGAGTAATGCTGAAGAGCACCGCCCTCCGCCAGGGGTTTGTGAATCTGTGGAATTCGTTGCCGCAGACGGGCGCGTCATCAAATATATTTAAAACGGACAGTGACAGGCTGGTAATGATTAAGGATATCAAAGTTTACAGGAAGTAGGCAGGTAAATGAGAAGGATATTAAATCAGCCATAAAGAAATGGCGGAGCAGGCACAAAGGGCCTAAGTGCTTTGAACAAAATAGCTGTGAGGATTGGGGAAATATAACCCCCCACCTTAATTTCCTGCATATACTTGTCTAGTAGTCTCTTAAACTTCACTAGTGTGTCTGCCTCCACCACTGACTCAGGCAGTGCATTCCACGCACCAACCACTCTCTGAGTGAAAAACCTTCCTCTAATATCCCCCTTGAACTTCCCTCCCCTTAATTTAAAGCCACGTCCTCTTGTACTGAGCAGTGGTGCCCTGGGGAAGAGGCGCTGGCTGTCCACTCTATCTATTCCTCTTAATAACTTGTATACCTTTATCATGTCTCCTCTCATCCTCCTTTTCTCCAAAGAGTAAAGCCCTGGCTCCCTTAATCTCTGATCATAATGCATACTCTCTAAACCAGGCAGCATCCTGGTAAATCTCCTCTGTACCCTTTCCAATGCTTCCAGATCCGTCCTATAGTGTGGCGACCAGAACTGGACACAGTACTCCAAGTGTGGCCTAACTAGAGTTTTATAGAGCTGCATCATTACATCGCGTCTCTTAAACTCTATCCCTCGACTTATGAAAGCTAACACCCCATAAGCTTTCTTAAGTACCCTATCTACCTGTAAGGCAACTTTCAGGGATCCGTGGACATGTACCCCCAGATCCCTCTGCTCCTCCACACTACCAAGTATCCTGCCATTTACTTTGTTCTCTGCCTTGGAGTTTGTCCTTCCAAAGTGTATCACCTCAGTCTTCTCCTCGTTGGACATCATCTGCCACCTCTCAGCCCACTTCTGCATCTTATCAATGTCTCTCTCCAATCTTCGACAATCCTCTACACCAGAGGTGTCAAACTCATTTTAGGTCACGGGCCGGATTGAGCAAAATGCAGCTTCATTCCGGCCGGATCAGTCGGACGCGTGCGAACGCAGCTTTCGTTGCCTCCGTTTTTTCAGCCTGCTCTCATGTGCCTCAGTCTCTGCTATAACTACAAAGTGTTTCACTTTACAAATTCCGTTTCTTATGAAGAAGACTGCCGAGCAAGACTGCCGAATAAACACTAAAAACCCTGAAAAGCTGGTACCTGAATAAACTCAGCATTAGCCATATCATACGCCATAGGCGCTTCGATTACTGGGGCCAGCTTTAATAGTAATTAGCTATTATCTCGCGGGCCAAAGATAATTCCACCGCGGGCCGGATTTGGCCCGCGGGCCTTGAGTTTGACATATATGGTCTACACTATCCAACACCCCACCAACCTTTGTGTCATCTGCGACCTTGCCAACCCACCAATCTACCCCCACATCCAGGCCGTTAATCAAAATTACTAAAGGTAGGGGTCCCAGAACTGATCCTTGTGGGACAATCACGAGTCACAACCCTCCAATCGGAGTGTACTCCCTCCACCACGACCCTCTGCCTTCTGCAGGCAAGCCAATTCTGAATCCACCTGGCCAAACGTCCCTGGATCCCAGGCCTTCTGACTTTCTGAATCAGCCTACCATGTCGAACTTTATCAAATGCCTTACTAAAATCCATGTAGATCACATGCACTGCACTAACCTCATCTATATGCCTGGTCACATCCTCAAAACTATAAATGTTAGACAAGATCTGCCCTTCACAAAGCCATGCTGACTGTCCCTGATCAGGCCATGATTCTCTAAATGCCCATAGATCCTATCTCTAAGAATCTTTTCCAACAGCTTTCCCACCACAGACGTAAGCCTCACTGGTCTATAATTTCCCGGACTATCCCTACTAACTTTTTTTGAACCAAGGGACAACATTCGCCTCCCTCCAATCCTCCGGTACCATTCCCGTGGACAACGAGGACATAAGGATCCTAGCCAGAGATGGATAACAGAGGAAATAAAGGAAGGCGTCAAATGCAAAAGTCGTTCGTGCAAAGTCACCAAGAGTAGTGGTGAAATGGAAAACTGGGAGAACTTTAAAAAGCAACGAAAGCACTTAGCGAGCAATAAAGAAAGGGAAAATAGATTGTGAAAATAAAGCAGCAGAAAATATAGAAAACTGATAGTAAATGTTTTTATAATTACATAATTCATGAGGGTTGGCAAAAAGAACGTAGGATCCCGGGAGGACGAGAAGGGGGAATTGGTATTGGGTACTGAGGAAGTGGCAGAGGTGGTTTTGTGTTGGTTTTCACAGTGGAGGACACGTCGAACTTGCCGAAGACAGTTGGTATGGATGCAATAGAAGGTGTGGACCTCCATACAATAGCTCTCACTAGGTAGTGTTGAGCAAACCTGTGGGCCTAAAGATTGACAAGTCCCCTGACTCTGGTGGTATGCACCCGAGGGTGCTGAAATTAATACCAGGGGTTGTAGTAGAGGCTTCTGGACTCTGAGCAGGTCCCGAAGGATTGGAAGAAGGCGAATGTCACGCCACTGCTCAGAAAAGGATGGTTGCAAAAGGCAATAGAACTATCGGCAAGCTGGGTTAACGTCTGTACTTGGGAAAATACGTGAAACTATCATTTAGGTGAAAACAGCGCGGCATCTGGAAATGAATTGACACATCATGCACACCCGGCACGGTTTCAGCAAAGGTAGGTCCTGTTTGATAAACTTACTGGATGTCTTTGAGGATATAACGAGCGCAGGTGGACGTTATTTACTTGGATTTCTAGAAGGAGTTCCATAAGGTGCCACATTAGGGACTTATCCATAAGATACGGATACACAGAGTTGGGGCTGATGTATTAGCATGGATGGAGAATTGGTTAAGCAATAGAAAGCATAGGGTCTTTCTCTGGTTGGCAAAAAGTGATGAGCGGTGTCCCACAGGGGGTCATTGCTGGGCCTACTACTGTTCATGACATACACTAATGATCTGGAAGGGAGGACCGAATGTAGTGTATTTAAGTTCGCTGATGATAGTAAATTGGGCGGAAAAACAAATCCTGCAGAGGATACGGAAAGTCTGTAGATAGGTCAAGTGAGAGGGCAAGGGTCTGGCAGATGGAGCACAATACTGGTAAATACGAGGTCATTCACTTCGGAAGGAAAAATGGAAGAACAGATTATTATTTGAATGCTACAACATTGCAGGATGTTCCTGTGCAGAAGGACTTGGCGGTGCCCGTGCATGAATCGCAAAATGTTAGTTTGCCGGTGCAGCAGGCTGTCAAGAAGGCAAATGGAGTGTTGGCCTTCACTGTTAGAGAGATTGAATTTAAGGGCAGGGAGGTCAGGCTGCAACTGTGGTGCTGGTGCTGGTGAGGCCGCACCCGGAGTACTGCGTGCAGTTCTGGTCTCCTTACCCGAGGAAGGATAGACTGGCTTTGGAGCCGGTGCAGAGGAGGTTCATCAGTTTGATTTCAGAGATGATGGGGTTAGACTTTGAGGAAAGATTGAGCTGACTGCGACTGTACTCGCTGAAGTTCAGAAGGATGAGATCTTATAGAAATATATAAAATTATGGAAGGGATAGATAGGACAGAGGGTGGAAAACTGGTTCCGCTGCTAGGTCAGACTAGAACCAGGGAACACATACTCAGGATTCTGAGGGGTAAATTTCGGACGGAGATGAGGCAGAACGGCTCTTCCAGAAGAGTGGTGAAACTGTGGAATTCTCTCCCCAGTAAAGCCGTGGAGCCTCTCGAATCAGCTCATCACTGTGAATGCAAGTGTAACAAGTTGATTTTCAGTCGGCAGTTTATCAGAGTCTTCTTCAGCACCGGGATAATTGACGCCTGCTTGAAGCAGGTGTGTAGCACACACCAGCCAGTTGGTTCGGACTCGGCCAGATACTGAGCTCAAAGGGTCAAAGGATCATCGATTCTCAGTATCCTGACGGTCAAAGAAAGCACAGAACGCATCGAGATTATCTGGGAGCAACGCCCTGCTGTTCCCCATGTCGCTTGATTTAACTTTGTAGCCGGTTATAGCATTCAAGCCCTGCTCCCGTTGTCAAACATCCCTGCTTGATTTCCAGCTTTGTCCCGAATCTCTGTTCCGCCCACGAGATGGCTTTCTGGGGGTGATACCTGCACCGCCTCTAGCATTCTTGGGCTCCAGATTTGAAAGCCTCTGACGTGGCCCTCGGCACAGCTTGGATCTCGTGGTTCTTCCGGAGCCTCTGACTGGAATGCGCTGCCGGCAGCAGTGGTGGAGGCGGATACGATAGGATCTTTTAACAGGCTTTGAGATAGGTACATGGAGCATAGTAAAATACAGGGCTATAGGTAAACCTAGTAATTTCGGAGGTAGGGACATGTTCGGCACAACTCTTCGGGACGAAAGGCCTGTATTGTGCTGTAGGATTTCTATGTTTCTATGATTTAGTGGGGACACTCTCATCTGCTGGCTTTTTGATGGCGTCTGTTACAGCCATGGTGTGTTCATTCTTAGCTCTTCTCCTTTCTCTTCCCACCCCACCCCACGACCGCCGGATAATTGTTCCAATCTCTGCAGCCTTGCTTTCTTGCGCTCTGCCTGTATGCAGGCAGAAGTACCAAAACGCGGTCTGGGCGAGGAACGGTAGGCGTTCCTTATCCTAATCCAGTGTGGTAAGTTCTCTGGTCCGACAGGGTACCTGCTGGTGGTCACTGGACGGAGTTTCCTGCAAACAGGTCTGCTTGAAATCTCCGACGACAATTTCAAATGCGCCGCGGTGACCTGTTTCTTCTTTACAGACGACGTCACGCAGCGTCACAAGCGCTTCCTTGTGATCAGCTGTTGGTGGTATGTAAGCCGCATTCACAGAGGCGAACGGAACGGTCTGCATTCTATCCTTCGCTCTTCCAAGCAGGAGGAACACGAGTTCGATATAAGCGCCACCTCGGAGGACCGACGGATAAAAAGCCACAACTTTTGCACTGTTGTAACTATATGTTAACTATAACTATATATAACTATGTGGTTTTGTGTAGGTCTTGTTGCTTTAGTATTTGGTTTGTTGGGTGTTAGAGTTGGTCTCCTGACTTGCTGTGTCTGGGTAGCCTTGTTTTGTCTGGTGGGATTGGAACTCCTTTCCGGGGAACGGGCTGAGACGGTAGCGCGAAATTAATACGCAGCAGCCTCTCCGGACTCTGGATTGGGGATCTTTTGTCTTGTGCTTTTGTGATATCGTTTCATTTTTTAACAGCATTGCAGTTCTCTTTTCTAAATGACAATAAACCGGAATTCAATTCAATTCAACTTATAAATAGAGAAAAGTTGGAAGTAACCAGGTGTCGAAAATTGATAGAGTATATGGCGGACCATGATGCTCCACTTACAATATTGCATTCTCCGGTTATAATTTATCTTGTATATTCGGATGTATACGCGGTATCATCCTCACCACAAACACGTTCGCTTTTCGTAGGTTAAATGCCACCTAATTACTCCTATTAAACCACTGAGCGAGGGACAATCAATAACTCCTTGGCAACTACTTTGCGCCGTCAGAAGCTTCTGATGACGTTTATCCTCCCGGAACCCGCGTAATTTACAATGATGGGAAAATCGTTAATCCTTCTGTCTGACTGCTGAATCCGGCCTGTCAGGAGATTACCACGTTTCCATACAGCAAACAGCCGAGATCGGACAGCGTGTGGTCCCAGGGTGTGTGGGGGTGGGGTGGGTAGGTGGGGCGTTGGCTTAGGGGAGCGGAGAGTTTGTGAGCAGCGGAGGTGTGCCCCTCTGTTTTCGTTAGCTATTAACCGACCATCAGCATTCGTGTCTACATACATGACTGAAGCACCGGAAAGCCGTTTTTCGCGAAGGGCGCGCCCTGGAGCGTCAACGCCGGACTGAGGCCACAGAGTGTGGGTTACTTCTGGATTGGCGACGTCAAGGGAGCCCCATGGAGGCAGATTCAGCTCTTTGAGGATGCCGAGTTCAAGGAGAGGTCGTGCAAAGTACAGCGCCGAGAAACGACACAATCGGGAGTTGGTAGGTGAGAGGTGCGATACAGCTGCAGAGGGGTAACCCGATGAGATGGGTAGAATCCAGGCAGCTCAGCAAGTGGGAGGGTGAATGAGAACAGACGCACGCACCGTGACGGGACGGGCCGAAAGAAACTTAGAATGGGAGTGACTGTATGAAAGAAACGCCGCCTGCTGGCAGGAGGCCCATTGTGGCGGCGATCTGCTGTTAGAGGTTCCGCTCCACGAATCAATCTTCGCTAACTGTACATCTCGTACCTCCCAATCCTTACTGTTACAGTATTGTTGGCTGCAATATTTTCAGTGTTGAGAATGTGAAAGCTTATTTTCTTCCGTTATATTTCCCTGCAGTTTCCTGCCGATGGCTGTGGATGCTCAGCGGCTCGTTACGTGGCAAGCGACTCCTCAAGCGTTTTATCATCGTCCTACTGGCTTTCCTTATGGTTCTCTGCAGCAGAAATATTAGTTCCAGCGACGTCCGGAGCAGTCGCTCCCTAACGGTTAAGAGGTCCTTCATGATGCTGCCGTCCAGTGAATGTATCAGCAACACGATCTTCCTCGTCCTACTGGTCACGAGTTCCCCCGGTCAATTCCATACTCGCAACGTTATCCGCCAAACCTGGGGGAGCAGGCGGCGGGTCGGAGGAGCCACAGCGGTCACTTACTTCGTGTTGGGACACGGGCGGGAGCGGCAGCCCTGGATCGAAAGGGAGAACGCCCTGCACCGGGACATCATCCAGGCTGACTTCCATGACACGTACTACAACCTGACCCGGAAGGTGCTGACGGGCCTCGGGTGGCTCTGCAGCTACTGCCCCTCCGCCGCCTTCGTGATGAAGACCGACACCGACATGTTCGTCAACACCGACTACCTGCTGGAGCTCCTGTCCCGCGCCCCCCGCAGCAACTTAGCCACCGGGGTCATTTTCAGAGGCATGCGGCCGTTCCGCCAGAAACAGAGCCGGTGGTACATCAGCACGGAGGAGTACCCTGGGAAAAGTTACCCACCTTTCTGTTCCGGCACCGGCTACGTCCTGTCCACCGACACGGCGTGTGCTGTGTGGAACATCTCCCGGACCGCGCCGCTGTTCAAATTGGAGGACGTTCACGTGGGGCTGCGCCTGGCGGAGCTGAACATAAAGCCGGTGCCCATCCACTCCAAGCGCGTGTTCTTCAATGGCAGGGTTCCGTTCTCCATCTGCACCTACCGGCGGCTCGTCACCTCGCATCACGTGGCCGACTCGGATAAGCTGCTCTACTGGCGAGGCGTTATGGACTCAGACAGCGAGGACTGCCCCGAAAAGACGTGACGAAAGCGTATCGGTGAGAGGGTGAGGTGGTGGTGGGTGTTGTACTTTAAGTAGAAGGTGGAGGCTAGATACGGGAGAGGGCGGGTGGATCGGCGGGCCGATGGAATGCCGCTGTGTGATGGACATTGCGGAGTGTGATGGCGCTGAGAATGCTGTGACTGAGAGGGAGAGGAAGGTGGATAGGGGCGAGGGGGACAGAGAGTAAGTATGTGTGTGTGAGAGAGAGAGAGAGAGAGAGAGAGAGAGAGAGAGAGAGAGAGAGAGAGAGAGAGAGAGAGAGAGAGAGAGAGAGAGAGAGAGAGAGAGAGAGAGAGAGAGAGAGAGAGAGATGAGTGGAAGCCGAGCGAGGAAAAGATAGCGTGTTCTTTTTTTGTGCGCATAGAGTCGGTCTCGGCGACCGGTTCGTCATCTCGGTCTGCAGGTTTTCCAACGTCTACCGCTACTGTATTGATTGTTTTAATCACTGTACTCCGTTGGTGCTCTTGGTCAGCTCAGACTAACAACAGCGGTCTACAGTCGCAAAAGTGTGACGTCGACATAGTGCCTTGTGACGTAACGGACGGGACTGGCGACGAGACGGTAGTTACCTGGAGACTGAAAGCAGAAGTATTGAGTAGATTAGGAGAGAAGGCAAACACAATTGAGGAATGGTTACACTGGGAACAGTGTTGGAAAATTAGGCAATGTTGGATCAAGGACTAAAAGAGAAATCATTTAAGAGAGGAGGGAGGCAAAGCTAGGGGAGAGACAGGAAACAACAAAGGTAGAGGTGTGGTGACTAGAACAGGAGTAAGAAAATGGACAGACAAAGTGCGCGTGAATTGGGCAGAGCGAGAGAGGAGGTAAGGGCTGGAGAGAGAGTGCGTGGATCTGGAAGACCTAGATGGGAGAAAGAGGACATTTTAAATTTGTTTCCTCACCTTTTTCCTCTGTCAAGCTTACAGTGGCGTCGGCTGGGCACGGCTTCACATGGGAAACGTCTTTAACAACAGTCCACAATCCCACATTTTATGCGGTGATAGGACGTAGAGACATTGCTCTTGCCGGTGACGTCATAAACCCCAATCCCGCGCTGTCTACCATCTGTGCGATTGGCTGATATCTGACGTATGATTTACAGTAATTTGCGTTTTACTAATTTTCTGAACGAGCGGGCTAATGATTATCATCGAGAAGGGAGAGGGCTGGGAAACGAAATAAACGCTTAACAATAACTTACTTCTCTGTCTCGTCTGTCCTCCTTTTGTACAGCATAGTGTTCCAGTTTCTTTCTTCTTTGCAGTCACGAGTTTAGTCCGCCGTTTCCCCATCCGGTAACATTTACAACATTCATCGTACACGATTTTGCAACGATATCCATGAGAGGTGGTGGTGGGGGGGGGGGGGGGGGGGTGGGGGATAGTCAGGGGGAAAGAGAGAGAGAGAGAGGGGGGAGGTGGGTGTGTATGTGGGGAAAGGGCAGTCAGCAAAAAGATGGTTTGTTTATTATACAAGCGCACAATCCCTATTCGACTATATCGCACTAATACAAAATATATTCTGCAGATGCCGGAATTCCAGAGTGAACGATATATACAATGCCGGTGAATCTCAGTAGTCCAGTCAGTATATATATATATATTCAGTTTCGGAATCCCGGTCAAAATTTCTGTTACTGTGAATAGCTAAGCGCATAATAGATGAACTGATTTCCAAAAGTCATTAAGTTAAAGGTGACACATTTCTTTAATTGTTAAGCAAGATTTTTCTTTTTTTTTAACTTTCCGTCTCTCACAGCTTCAATATAACAAAAAGGGAAAAGGGTCCGAAGCAGAAGTTTGGGCACCCTGCATGGTCAGTACTTAGCAACACCCCCTTTGGCAAGTATCACAGCTTGTAAACGTTTTCTGTAGCCAGCTAAGAGTCTTTCAATTCTTGTCTGGGGGATTTTCGCCCACTTTTCCTTGCTAAAGGCTTCTAGTTCTGTGCGATTCTTGGGCCGTCTTGCATGCACTGCTCTTTTGAGGTGTATCCACAGATTATCGATTATGTTTAGGTCTGGGGACCGTGAGGGCCTTGGGCAAACCTTCAGCTTGTGCCTCTCGAGGCAGTCCATTGTGGATTTTGAGTCTGTTTAGGATCACTATCCTGTTGTAGAAGCCATCCTCTTATCATCTTCAGCTATTTTCTTCCAGACAGTGCGCTGTTTCTTCTAGAATTTGCAGGTATCTAATTGAATCCATTCTTCCCTCTACCAGCAAATGTTCCCCGTGCTGCTGGCCTGCAACACAAGCCCAAAGCATGTTCGACCCACCCCCATGCCTAACAGTAGGTGAGGGTTTCTCTTCATGAAATTCTGCACCGTTTTTTCTTTTCTCCAAACCTACCCTTGCTCACGGCAGCCAAAAAGCTCTGTTCAAAAGGTTCAAAGAAGCATCGGAACAAGCCTGATGCATTTTGGAAGCAGGTCCTGTGGACTGGTGAAGTTGAAATAGAACTTTATGGCCATAAAACAATGGACGTTCAGGTTCTGGCTCGTATCGTGTTTACTTCGGATGGCACCTCACTCAGTAATTACGGAACATACTGTACATTGTCCTTACGCAATGATAAGTAAGAAGGAAAGCCTTTGAGGGATTAAAGAGAATTAAAGAAGAAGAGAATTAAGAGTCAGAAAAAAGAAAACGGGGAAGATAGGGATCAATGAAGACCGCAAGAGACAGAAACAGACTTAGGCCATTGGGCCCACTGTGTATATTCCGCCATTCCATCATGGCTCATTTATTATTCTGGTCGCCGGTTTCCTCCGCCATTTCAAAGACAATCAGGATGTCACTTGAATGTTATTGGGCCACGTGAGCTCACTGCGTCTGAATGACCAGTTACCAAGTTATATCTCTAAATAAAATAGAATATTTAGACCAATTCTTGTCCACTGCTGATCTGTTATGCCCCCTTCAGTTGCCAACCAGTTGCTACTAAGGTATATAGAACATAGAACATAGAAGAGAGAATAGTACAACACGTTGAAGGCCCTTCGGCCCTCAATGTAGTGCCGACCCTCAAACCCTGCCTCCCATATAACCCCCAACTTAAATTCCTCCATATACCTGTCTAGTAGTCTCTTAAACTTCCCTAGTGTATTTGCCTCCATCACTGACTCAGGCAGTGCATTCCGCGCACTAACCACTCTCTGAGTAAAAAACCTTCCTCTAATATCCCCCTTGAACTTCCCTCCCCTTACCTTAAAGCCATGACCTCTTGTACTGAGCAGTGGTGGCCCTGGAGAAGAGGCGCTGGCTGTCCACTCTGTCTATTCCTCTTAATATCTTGTACACCTCTATCATGTCTCCTCTCATCCTCCTTCTCTCCAAAGAGTAAAACCCTAGCTCCCTTAACGGAACGAACACTCTATCTATTCCTCTTATTTCCTCTATTGAATTGAATTGACTTTATACTTCTTACATCCTTCACATGCACGAGGAGTAAAAATCTTTACATTACGTCTTCATCTGAATGGGTAATCATAGTAATGTTATAATCATTTATAATAGATAGAGCAGTCAATGTAATTTTGAGTGCTCTCAAGTCAGCATGAGTCCCATCAGTCTGATGGCCTGGTGGAAGAAGCTGTCCCGGAGCCTGTCGGTCCTGGTTTTTATGCTGCGGTACCGCTTCCCGGATGGTAGCAGCTGGAACAGTTTGTGGTTGGGGTGACTCGGGTCCCCAATAATCCCACGAGCCCATTTTACACCCCGTCTCTGTAAATGTCCTGAATAGTGGGAAGTTCACATCTACAGATGTGCTGGGCTGTGCGCACTACTCTCTGCAGAGTCCTGCGATTGAGTGAGGTACAGAGAGGAGTACCGTGTCCTCAGAAGGAAAGATTACTCAGAATTTTTTTTTTTGTCACAGTAGGGCGCATGAGTAATATCGCAGTCTCTTTCCAAAAACTTAGTGACCTCTGTCCACAGGGGACTTCGGTGCTTATATGTCTGTAAGGAGCAGAATTATGCCATCTGACCCATCGAATTTGCCCCCCCATTCAATCATGGCTGATCCTTTTTTTAAAATCTCCTCCTTAACCCTGGATCCCGGCCTTTTCCCCGTAACCTTTAATGCCGTGTCCAATCAATTTCTGCCTTAAATAAGCTCAACGACCTGCCCTCCATTGCTGCATGTGGCGACATATTCCACCACCCGTTGCCTAAAGAAATTGTTCCGCATCTCTGGTTTGAAAAGGTGCCCCTCAGCCGGAGACTCTGCCCTCTTATCCTAACCGCTCCCACCATGGGAAATCCCTTTCCACATCTACTGTTTCTCGTCCTTTCAACAATCGAAAGCTTTCAATGAGATCCCCTCATCCTTCTGAATTCCAATGAGATCCCCCCCTCATTCTTCTAAACTCCAGCGAGTACAGACCCAGAGCTATCAAATATTCCTCTTATGATAAACCTTTTATTCCTGGAATCTTACTTGCGAACCTCCTCTACACCCTCTCCAATGCCAGCACATCTTTTCGAAGAGGAAGGGCCCAGAACTGTTCACGATGCTCATGGTGAGGATTCACCAGTGCCTTATAATCTGACAATAAACTGGTTTGAAGTTGAACAATGAATCGGGGCGATAATCCCAGCCAGACTGAACCAGAATTCAGGTCATGACTCCTTCCTGGGGAAGATGAAATAGCTGAGCGGAGTGTAATCACCCTCACATTGAGGTGGATGACAAATCGTCGATAGGAGAACGTGCAGGAAATATCTTCTGGGCGAGGTTTTGGGCAGTTCAATACAAGCGATGGGGAACAGGATGTGCAGGCACGTGCTAAAGACGCTGAAGTCCTGGTTTACGAACGTGTCGCCGATTAAACGTAGTTCAGGATCGGGCGCTCTGCAGATGGAAGGTTCACAGACTATACTGGGCAACATTATAGCATTTTAATGCGCGCACACATCACGGCGGTGTTTGTAGCAGTTCAATATCAGCAATTAACACACAGTAGCAGACGTGGGACATTTGGAACTACAGTTTATTATTAACCCCCCCAACCCCATTATTCTGTCATCTCCCCGTGACCTTAGACACCTTTACTAAGCAAAACCGTGTCCAGTTTAACCTATACCGAATGCCTTGTCGTATGTGGCAATGCAAACAGCAGTTTCACTACCCCCCTGGCTAAAGAAATTCCTCCAATATCATCGTTAATATTGTGACTAGAGATCTGGAATAAAGTACTGTTTTAAATTCGGTGCTTCTGACAATGATCCTCAAAATAAAACTTCCTGAAATATTTCCTGCCGGAAGATTTGACGTTGTTCTTGAAACCACGCAGACAGTGGTTCGGACATCCCAGCGCATCTCTAGTTGTGAACTTCCCATGATTCAGGACGTTCACAAGGTCAGGTGTGTCGAGGAGGCGATGGCCCGACGTGTCTCACTGAAACAAACTCATTCGTAAGGCCGGTGATGTTGTGGGGGTGGAATTGGACTCTCTGACGGTGGTGTCTGAAAAGAGGATGGTGTCCAAGTTGCATGCCATCTTGGACGATGACTCCGATCCACTCCATGATGTACTGGTTAGGCACAGGAGTACATTCAGCCAGAGACTCATTCAACCGAGATGCAACACTGAGCGTCATAGGATGTCATTCCTACCTGTGGCCATCAAACTTTACAACTCCTCCCTCGGAGTGTCAGACACCCTGAGCCAATAGGCTGGTCCTGGAGTTATTTCCACTTGGCATGATTAACTTATTATTATTTAATTATTTATGTTTCTATATTGCTATATTTCTTCTCCATTCTTGGTGCGACTGTAATGAAATCCAATTTCCCACGGGATCAATAAAGTATGTCTGTCTGTCTGTCTGAAGAGGAATGGGGATTGGAATTGAACTGGCTAGCCACCGGCATGTTGCAGATTCGCGCTCAGTGGAGATCGGGCAGTGATTGGAGCGAGGTGGTGTGGCTTCGGGGAGATCGGACTGCGCGTATGCAGCCGAGCTGCACCCCTCCCCTTCCGTTGACTGTGCAGCTGCCTATCGGCATGTATGACTGAAGCACGGTGGGGGGGGGGGGGGGGGGGTGGGAGCTGTGCTTCATGAAAAGCGAACTGCCCAACGGCAGAGACGACTTGATGATGCAGAGCGGGAGGAGCCATGCTGAGCATCGCTGAACATCTGGATTGGCAAGGTAACGGCGGCAGACCCTGGAGGGCTTGTGAAGGTAGAGGGCAAAAGTAATGCAGCGCAATACAGGAAAGTCCTGGAGAAAAACCTGATGCGGACTGCAGGAGAGCTTAGGTCTTTATTCTTTGGAGCATAGAAGATTGAGGGGGTGGGGGGACTTGATAGAGGTATTTAAAATTATGGGGATAGATAGAGTTGATGTGGATAGGCTTTTTTCCATTGACAGTAGGGGAGATTCAAACAAGAGGACATGAGTTGAGTTAGGGGGGAAACGTTTAAGGGTAACACGAAGGGGAACTTCTTTACTCAGAGAGTGGAGTTGTGTGGAACGAGCTTCCAGTAGAAGTGGTAGAGGCAGGTTCGGTATTGTCAGTTAAAGTAAAATTGGATAGGTATATGGACAGGAAAGGAATGGACGGTTATGGGCTGAGTGCGGACCGGTGGGACCAGGTGAGAGTAAGCGTTCGGCACGGACTAGAAGGCCGAGATGGCCTGTTTCCATGCTGTAATTGTTATATGGTTATATGGTTAACTTGGGAGAAGATTTGCTTTCTCGCAAGAAAATGTCCACAAGCATAAAGCGAAATCTGCACAGGATTGGCTTAAAAGCAACAAATGTAATGTCTGAAAGAGCTTGAGTAAGTTTGTAAAGAAGAATGTGGAGAAAATTGCAGTCCAGACAGACTCAAGGCTGTAATTGCTACCATAAGTGCATCTTCTAGATACTGACGTGAAAGGGCTGAATACCTACGCAATCAATTTCTTTGGCTTTTTTATTTGTAATTAACTTAGATCACTTTGAAGAGAGATTTTTCACTTTGAGACGAGAGTCTTCTTCTGTTGATTAGCGCAGTACACCCGATGGTCCCTCAGTCTGACCAAGGAGATAACTTAAGTACTCGCTTCATCTCCATGTCAAAAATATGCAAAGTTATATGTTGTAACCATACGACTAAAAGATGCAGAAGCAGAATTGGGCGATTTTGTCCTTCGAGTCTGCTCTGACGTTTCGTCACGGCTGATCCAAAGGTCCTCTCAACACCAGTTCCTGCGATCTCCCAGCATCCCTTCATGTCCTGAGCAACCAAACATATATTAACGCCTGCCTGAAAACCTAGCCTCTGGAATAAAAATTAACAGATTCACCCCTTTCTGGCTGAAGGAAGTCCTCCTCATCGCGGTTCTAAAACGTCGCCCCTCGATTCTGAGGCGGTGACCTCTGCACTTCCACACTCCTCCACGATCGGAAACATCCACATCATATTCACTCGCTGAAGACCTTTCAACGTTTGATAGGTTTCAATGAGGTCGCCCTTCATTCTTCTGAATTCCAGAGACACCAAACGTCCTCCTTCAGAACACAAACCGTCCATCCTGCTACATTCCGTGAGCCTCCATTGAACCCCCCCCCCCCCCCCCACCAATTTTAGCAAATCCTTTTGGAAGATAATGGGCCCAAAACTGCTCGGAATACTCCAAGTGAGATCTCAGCAGTTGTTTGGAAAGTTGCACGATTACACCCTTGTTTTTACATTCTGGTCCTCTTGAAATGACAACAGACAACAGACAATAGACAATAGGTGCAGAAGTAGACCATTCGGCTCTTCGACCATTCCCCATTATCTACAAACCTGAAGCCCTCCCTCCTGCACCATCCTTTCAGCCACGTATTAATCCGTATAATCCTTCTGTTCCTTGCCTCACCCGCACGTGGCACAGGTAGCCATCCAGAGATTGAATACCAACATTTTATTTGACTTCCTCACCGGAGACTCAACCTGCAAATAAACCTTCGGGGAATACTGCACAAAGGCGATCAAGTACGTTTGCGTCTCAGCTTTTTAAGTTTTTGTATTTCCTCTCGATTTAGAAAATAGCCAACCCATTCATTTCTTCTATCAACGTGAATGACCGAACACTTCAACTAGCCGCATTCCACCTGTCATGTCTTTGTCCATTCCCCTCATCTGCCTATGTCCTTCTGCAGCATCCACACTGCCGAGAAACCGCCTGCCCCTCCACCTATCTTTATACCGTCTGCAAACATTTCAACAAAGCCGTCAATTCCAACTTTCCAATCACTGACGTATAATGTAAAATGCATCGGTCCCCTGTGGAACACTACTGGTCATCGGTCCCCTGTGGAACACTACTGGTCATCGGTCCCCTGTGGAACACTACTGGTCATCGGTCCCCTGTGGAACACTACTGGTCATCGGTCCCCTGTGGAACACTACTGGTCATCGGTCCCCTGTGGAACACTACTGGTCATTGGTCCCCTGTGGAACACTACTGGTCATCGGTCCCCTGTGGAACACTACTGGTCATTGGTCCCCTGTGGAACACTACTGGTCATCGGTCCCCTGTGGAACACTACTGGTCATCGGTCCCCTGTGGAACACTACTGGTCATTGGTCCCCTGTGGAACACTACTGGTCATCGGTCCCCTGTGGAACACTACTGGTCATTGGTCCCCTGTGGAACACTACTAGTCACCGGTCCCCTGTGGAACACTACTAGTCATCGGTCCCCTGTGGAACACTACTAGTCACCGGTCCCCTGTGGAACACTACTAGTCATCGGTCCCCTGTGGAACACTACTAGTCATCGGTCCCCTGTGGAACACTACTAGTCACCGGTAGGGAGCCAGAAAATGTTCCCTTTATTCCTACTCTTTCCCTCCTGCCAATCAGCCACTACGTTATCCATGCTGGAGTTTTTCCTGCAGTACCACGGTCTCCACCCTGCCAGAGACCTCCTGAAAAATCAACTGCTACCGCATCATCCATTTCTCCATAGTCTATTCTGCTTGTTATTTCTCAGGGAATTCCAGTAGAGTTTTCAGGCAAGAGGGGAAAATCCCCATTGTTTCACTTGAAGAAACAATTCTGACTGTGGCCTCACTTATCATGTACCTCCAAGTACCCGAAGACCGCATCCTTAAAAATCGACTCCAATATTTCCCAGCCACTGAGGTCAGACTAACTGGCCTAATAATTTCCTTTCTTCGGCCTCTCTCCGTTTCTGAAGAGCGGAGCGACATTTCCAATTTTCAAGTCTCCTGGAACCATTCTGGAATACAGTGATTCCTGAAAGATCGTTACAATCTCTGTAACCGCCTCTTTCGGAACTCTGACGTGTATTCCACCTGGTCCAGGTGACCTCTCCACATTCAGACCTATCATTTTCCCAAGTAGCTTTTACCCTGTTCTGGGAACGTGACACTCTTCCTGCCCCCTGACACGTGCTCTGGTCTTCCACAGTGAAGACTGATGCAAAGTACTTATTCTCTTCCTCCTCTCTTTCTTTGTCCCCCATTACTACCTCCCCAGGATCCCTTTCCAGCGGTCCGATATCTCGACCTTTGCACTTCGTGTAATGGAAGAAAAAAATCCAAGGGGGACAGCGGCTACAAACTTTGGCAGATCCAATCACGAACATAACATGTCCTCCGTGCTCTCCATCTCCCCTTCAAACCCCGAAAAGTTCAGAGTTCAAAGTATAATTTATTTTCCGCAGTACAGCAAGTCACAATATACTACCCCGCGATCATATTCACAGTAGAACAGAGAAATTCTATGGAAAATCGAGAGAAAACCTACTTGCAAAGACTAAATAAAAGCAAAACCGATGTGGAAATGAGTAAGTAAGTAAAGTTCGATTGATTCTATTGTGTTTATTTTTGTCTACTCTGAGTGCCCGTAAGAGAATGCATCTCCGGCTGGTCTGTGGTGATATGCACGTATTGAAAGAATAAATCTATTTTTGCTTTGCAAATCTTTTAATGTGTGTGTGTGTGTGTGTGTGTGTGTGTGTGTGTGTGTGTGTGTGTGTGTGTGTGTGTGTGTGTGTGTTTGTGTGTGTGTGTGTGTGTGTGTGTGTGTGTTTGTGTGTGTGTGTGTGTGTGTGTGGGCGTGTGTGTGTTTGTGTGTGTGTCTAAGAGAGGGTGAGCAATTGGTATGGAAGAAACTGTGTGTGAGAGAGAGAGAGAGAGAGTTAGAACGAGCAGGTTTTGTGGAGGAAACAGATGAGATTGTATAGAAGAAGCTAGGTGAGGGAGAGAGACAGAGAGTGAGCACGTGGTGAACCCACGCTCCCTTTCGCAGGCGAGAGTGGGACTGTCCGTGGCGGATTTCAGCAACTTTTTTTTTTAAATCGCCTCTTCAAAGGAAGCATACGGGGTTCTGTCAATATGTCTGATTCCGCAATGCGCACAGATCCTTGACAGGAGAAGGAGTGAGGTGGTGCAGAGGGGTCGAAGCACTGACGGGCTGACAGCACGCATCGATCCGCCGTGATCAAAGAGGGGCGAAGAAGGACTGAGAGGCAGAGGAAAGGGACAGGTCAGCCATGATAGGTGAGGAGTACAAAGATGAACAAATGTCCTTCCAATGAACAAAAAAAAAAAACCTGCAGCGCAATTTGGCAAATGAGACAGAATGAATTTAATCCTCAGACAACTTTGATCATCCGCTGACGGGAGATACGTGACATATCTAGAAAGTTACTGCACAACATTTTAGCGCAATGCTGGCCGACGAATTTGCTTTCACCCATCTACCTATCTAAGGGATTCTTAAATATCCCTCACGGTACCTTCCCCCTATCACCAACCTAGCAGGTGGAGCACCCTCGACACACACCCTACGTGAAGCCCCTAGTCCAGCTTCAAACAGCAAGTTTGCGGTTAAAGCCTGGAGAGAGGAATATTTGGTTCTCAAAAGGCGTCAGACTGGGGCAGCTCTGCAGTAGTATACCTGTATATCTATTTTTTTATTTTTTCCTATAGAACCTCAGTGGCATTTCTCCGCAGCGGCTTCTGGGGTTCATAGTTCGCCGTTGAACCCCCCTGAAGCTGAGCAATGAATCAGGGCGGTAACCACTCTGAACCAGAGATGAGTTCGTGACTCATTCCAGGAACAGATGGAACTGCTACGAGAAGCACAATCATTTGTCACCCTGAGCTGAAGCAGGAACTTTTGGATCCGACCACACGATAGGGATGGGTGTTTTTGCATAATTCAACAAGGAAGTGCAAGGAGACGGATTCAGGAGGCTAAAATGCTGTTTTAATGAGCGTGCTGGCATTTAAACTTTAACCAGGGTGTGATCATGTTCCTGAAATCGCTGCAGTCATTCTCCGGTCCTCGGCTCAAGGTTGGTTCACGGCCAAAATAGAGAATATTATGTTATGTGCACATGTATGACGGCGGTTCTTTTTTTTCTTTTCCGCAGCTCAATATTCGACACTAACGCCTCAGAGCGAAATTTGCCATTCGGCCCGTCGGGTCAGCGGCGCCGTTTCCTCAGTGTTCTGCACCATCCGCCTCTTGCCCTTTGAAAGTCTTACTGCTTTATGTAAACACAAAGCTTGGCAATGAACTCGGGAGATTCACCATCATTTCCGCTTGCATTATAGCTATAATTGGGAAGTTTTATAGACCTGGCATAAAATGGGCTTTTTTTTAAAAGCTGAATTAGACCCTCGGAATCAGGCTTATTATCACTGGCATGCTGCGTACAACTTATTAACCTAACATAGGCAGTTCAGTGCAATACATAATCTGGCAGAGGGAGAAATAATAATACTAAATAAAAGCAAACATAATGATAAAGAAACTAGTCGATTACGTATATTGAATAGATTATTAAAAATGTGCAGAAGTGAGGTATTGTCCAAAGCTTCAATGTCCATTTAGGAATCGGATGGCAGAGGGGAAGAAGCTCTTCCTGAATCGCTGAGTCTGTGTCTTCAGGCTCCTGTGTGTCTTCCCAGACGGTAACAGTGAGAAAAGGGCATGCCCTGGGTGATGGAGTTCTTTAATAATGGACGCTGCCTTACTGAGACACCACTCCCTGCAGATGTCCTGGGTACTTTGTAGGCTAGTGCTCAAGATGGAGCTGACTAGATTTACAACACCCTGCATCTTCTTTCGGTCCTGTGCAGTGGCCCCTCCGTACCAGACATCAGACAGTGATACAGCCGGTCAGAATGCTCTAACTATATGTACCAACAGAATGTACCAACTATAGAAGTATTTGAGTGTACTCGTTGGCATGCCAAATCGCTTCAACCTCCTAATAAAGTATAGCCGCTGTCTTGCCTTCTTTATGACTACACCAATATGTTGGAACCAGGTTAGATCCTCAGAGATCTTGACTCCCAGGAACTTGAAGCTGCTCACTCTCTCCCCTTCTGATCGATCCATGAGGATTGGTTTGTGTTCCTTTGTCTCACCCTTCCTGAAGTCCACAATCAGCTCTTTTATCTTACTGGCGTTGAGTGCCAGGTTGTTGCTGCGGCACCATTCCACCAGTTGGCATATCTCGGTCCTGTCCGCCCTCTCGTCACCACCTGAGATTCTACCATTAGTGGTTGTATTCTGAATAAATTTGTAGATGGTATTTGAGCTATGCCTAGCCACACAGTCATGGGTATAATGAGAGTAGAGCAGTGGGCTAAGCACACACCCCTGAGGTGCGCCAGTGTTGATCGTCAAAGAGGAGGAGATATTATCACTAATCCGCACAGACTGTGGTCTTCTGGTCAGGAAGTCAAGGATCCAATTACAGAGGGAGGTACAGAGACCCAGGTTCGGCAACCTCTCAATCGGGATTGTGGGAATGATAGTATTTAATGCTGAACTACAGGCGATGAACAGCATCCTGATGTAGGTGTTTGTGTTGTCTAGGTGGTCTGAAGCCGTGTGAAGAGCCATGGAGATAGTGTCTGCCGTTGACCTATTGCGGCGATAGGCAAATTGTAACGGGTCCAAGTCCTTGCTGAGGCAGGAGTTCAGTCTAGTCATAACCGACCTCTCAAAGCATTTCATCACCGTCGATGTGAGTGCTACCGGACGATAGTCGTTAAGACAGCCCACGTTATTCTTCTTTGGCACTGGTATAATCAGGGAAATTTTGATCCGTCATATCATAAGAACAGAAGTCTACAATCTATGCAGACAAGACCCGGGGAATGCTTATGGACGTCACCTGTTCTGAGAAAACGTCTGCGGTCTAAAATATCAATATGATGTCTCTCCTGGGGAGTCCTTCCAGGAAAATTGTTATATGTAGTAAAAGAAGAAAAGTTGTCGTCGATCTCAAACACAGAGTACACTGCAGATGCTGGGGTGAAAACAACACGCTGGAGGAACTCAGCGGCTCGGGCAGCATCCGTGGAAACGTGCAGTCAACGTTTCGGGCCGAGACCCTTCGTCAGGACTCGGCCCGAAACGTTAGCTGTTCGTTTTTTCTTAAATATCAGAGTTCCAAGCGACATACGGCGAGAAACAGGTGCTCCAACACCAACTGTAGACATCAAAGGTGAGAGGAAATCCTGTCCCATAGTTAGAAAAGTGCCTCAACCTGCACTTCTGAAACAGGCGTCCATTGCTCATTGTGCCGCCACAGGTGAAGCCGCTGGACCGATTTGCTCAGCCACTCCGATCTTCCCCGCAGTTCCGATCACCCACGACTGACGCGTCCCATCCGCTCCGTGCCGCAGGACTGGTTCTTCAGACAATGTCTCTCTGATCACCCCGTGCAGTTGCAACGCAGAATCCCGGCACCAGGGCGCAATCCAGTGGTAGAGCACAAACGGGCGCTGTGTCACCGGATGCGGCTGGGCGCAAGTAGGCCAGTCGGTGCTGCGATTCCTGTAAACGAACCCATGCCATTTTAAAGCGTGTGGCTCGGTTCCAAAACAGAATGGCTTTCACGTCACCTCATTTAATCTTTGGCACGATTCATCGTATTAAAGAAACGGGTAGGGAAACTGTCTTGGTCTCAATACCTCACTCTGCAACAGCGAGACCTCAGTCAGTCTGTTTGGGCAGCAACGTCTCTAGTCCCATTACTCCGAGGTCGAGCGCGCTCCAAGGCTACGTGCTCAGTCCGTTACTGTTCACACTGCTGACGTATGACGGTCTCGCAGGATCAAGCTCAAACCGTGCCATCTAATTTGCGGAAGACAGAACAGTGGTTGGCCCTATCACGAGCTGCTGGTTGATTAATAATTGAGTAATAATCTAACCCTGCACGTGGAGGAGCCAGAGGAAATCCTTGTGGACTCCAGGAAGGAGCAGCCAGACCACTCCCGTCTGCGAATTCATGGGTGCTCCGTAGGGAGAGTTAATTGCACCAATTTCCTGGGAGCTCACATCACGATGACCTCACCTGGTCCCTGAATTTCACCGGCCTGGAGACCACGGCAGAGCAGCCCCTGGACGCTCCCGGAAGATTGAACCAAGCAGGGCCCCAGCACCCCGCCACCCCCATCTTAAATAGGTTTAACATGAGAAACATTGAGGGCTTCCTGTGAAGTTGCGTTTCCATCTGGTATGGGAGCAGTCGAGAACTGGAGCAGAAGACTGTGCAAAAGCTTTGTGTGAACAGCTAGAGAGGATCACGGGACATCTATCAGGAACGAGGCTCTTGGCATTATTAAGGATCCCACCGATCCATACAGCATCCTCTTTGACTTTCTACCATCAGGCAGGAGACTATGTTGAGTAAAAATAAGAGAGGGCCGGATGATAAACGATTTCTTCCTCCAGGCCATTAGGCTTCTGAACACGCAGCCGTCTCGTATTCAAAGTGTCAGTGGTTAGTCTGTCCCGAACCTTCCAATATTGAAAATTCTTGCACTTTAGTTTGTTACTTATGTGCGATTCGCCTGTAGTTTCTATCCTTACTTTCATAAGTTATCGCGCAATATATGCGTAATTTATACTACTGAGGTTTACAGACTGTTTGATGAAACGTTGTGAATTTTCTATACATATTATATTGTTACATCGTTTAAATGCACTTATATAGTCAAATGACAATACTAATGAATTAGTTTGACTTCACTTGACTTGAATATTATTAATTTATTTTTGTTTTGAAAGCACCAGACCCTGAGGGAACCGGCCCGGACATGAAACGAGCATCAATGACAAAGCAGGAAAGGAGACGGGTGTGCAAGTCAAGTCAAGTCACTTTTATTGTCATTTCGACCATAACTGCTGGCGCAGTACATAGTAAATATGAGACAACGTTTTTTCAGGACCATGGTGTTACATGACGCAGTTCAAAAATTAGACTGATCTACGTAAAAAAACTACACTACAGACCTACGCAGGACTGCATAAAGTGCACAAATCAGTGCTGTTTCTGAATCACTGAGTGTGTGCCTTCAGGTTTCTGTACCTCCTACCTGGTGGTAACAGTGAGAAGAGGGCATGTCATGGGTGGTAGGGGGGGTGCGGTCCTGTCTGAGAGACTGCTCCTTGAAGATGCCCTGGGTACTTTGTAGGCTAGTACCCAAGGTGGTGCCAAAAGTGTGGAGAGACAGAGACAAAGTGTGGAGAGACAGAGACAAAGTGTGGAGAGACAGAGACAAAGTGTGGAGAGATAGAGACAGACAAAGTGTGGAGAGACAGAGACACAAAAACTGCTCTATACGACGGACCTACCCAGGACTGCATAAAGTGCACAAAACAGTGCAGGGATTACAATAAATAATAAACAAGACAGTAGGGCAGTAAGGTGTCAGTCCAGACTCTGGGAATTGAGGAGTCTGATGGCTTGGGGGAAGAAACTGTTACACAGTCTGGTCGTGAGAGCCCGAATGCTTCGGTACCTTTTCCCAGACGGCAGGAGGTAGAAGAGTTTGTATGAGGGGTGCATGGGGTCCTTCATAATGCTGTTTGCTTAGCGGATGCAGCGCGTAGTGTAAATGTCCGTGATGGCGGGAAGAGAGACCCCGATGATCTTCTCAGCTGACCTCACTATCCGCTGCAGGGTCTTGCGATCCGAGACGGTGCAATTTCCGATCCAGGCAGTGATGCAGCTGCTCAGGATGCTCTCAATACAACCCCTGTAGAATGTGATGAGGATGGGGGTGGGGGTGGGGGGTGGGAGATGGACTTTCCTCAGCCTTCGCAGAAAGCAGAGACGCTGCTGGGCTTTCTTTGCTATGGAGCTGGTGTTGAGGGACCAGGTGAGATTCTCCGCCGGGTGAACACCACGAAATTTGGTGCTCTTTACGATCCCTACCGAGGAGCCGTCGATGTTCAACGGGGAGTGGTCGCTCCGTGCCCTCCTGAAGTGGGATGTGTCGGAAAGAAGAGAGTGAATTTAATAAAGGTTACTAAACTAATAGTGCGTCTGAAATTACAAATGATTTGGGAAGGGGCGGAGCAGGCAGCTGAGAGTGAGAGTTGACATCCTCGGGGGAGCACAGTCACATGTGGAAGGGGTACCATTGCTCGCTACCTCACGCTTCTTACAGCGGGTGGTGATGCGCATTACAACAGCCAAATAATCTATGGTTTTCCTCGGAAAAAGGGTGTGCGGCGTCGGAGAGGCCCCAGACGCCGTTCGCGAGAACGATCCCTGTAAATAAAGACGGGACGTGTGAGCTAGGATTGATGGGTCCAGGCCTGCTTTCGTTTGAACTTCGAAGAATGAAGAGTATCTTATTGGAACCTATCCACTATTGAAAGGCATAGATGCACTGGACATGGAGGCAATTATTACTTCGAGGTGGGCGGGGGAGTCTTTGACCTCAGAATAGAAAGACTTCCCCTCAGAACAGTGATGACCAGCAACGTCCTTCGCCAGCGGATCGTGAACATGTGAAATTTGTTGCCACAGACGCTTGTGCAGGCCAATGCATTAGATACATTTAAAACGGATGTTGGTAGGTTGTTAATTATAAAGGGCTTCAAATTTAACAGTAATAAAATCGGAAGGTAGGGGTGGAGTGGGATAATAATTCAGTCAGGATGGGCTGAATTCGATGGGCGGAGCAGGGAAACGCTGCTTCTATGACTGATGTCCACACGGACAGCTTATGGTCACATTTATTTGAAAAAATAACATCTGATTCGTTGAAGTCTTTCTGGTTTGGAAATCTCTCCCCCTTTCTCGGTGTGGAAGCGACTCCACAATCACCACTGAGCTAAGTTCTCAGTCGTTCCCAGAGAATGTGAGGCCTGGGGTGGGTGGAACGGAGGAGGTCGGACGGTATGTTGACCCCGACGGGTGGTCCGGGAGAAATCGGGGTGCGCGGGAGCAGAGGGGCCGTGCCCCTCTCTTTTCGTTCACTCTCTGACAGTCCATCGGTACTGATAACGGCACTTATGACGAACGCACGGGAGGGCCGTGTCTCGCCAAGGCGAGCTGTTGAACGGCAGAGCCGACTGCATGCTGCAGGACAGGGGCAGCCACGCCGAGCGGCCGCTGAGCGTCTGAATTGGCCACGACACGAGGCTGCTGAGATGTGGTACCGGCCGGGCGAAGGAGCCATGGAATATAGAACAGCACAGCACAAGGACAGGCCATTCGTCGCTCCTAGTCATTATTCCCAAGAAACAAAACAATGCCCATCTCCCTCTATCCTCCTGACATTCATGCCCTCTCCAGTCGTTTCCTGACCGCCTGCAATGTATTTACCTTTCCTGCTGTGTCAGGCGGCGTTTCTCAGACTCTGTCAAGCGAAAATCTTCCTCTCACTTCGATGAATGCCCTCTGGTATTAAACACTGCACTCCGTAGAAACAGATGCCATCTATGTCTCTCATTATCCTATGCACCGGTCTCAAATCCTGTCCCGTCCTCCGACGCGCTGGAGGAAACAACCGAATATTGTCACGATTGCCCTGTAAACCAGGCAGCGTCCTAGCAAACCTCGTCTGTACCCCGTCCAAAGATTCAGCATTCTTCCTGCAGTGGGGCAACCAGAACTGGGCAGAATACTCTGGATGCGGTCAACCATGTTTTTATCAATAGGCAACATAAGCCCTAGACTTTTGACCACTGTGCCTCTATAGTAAGTATTCCATAACCCTTACATACAGTTCATATTCTCTATCTTCACAGTATGGCCCGGGTCAATTTTGACCCGGCACAAGAATCCTCTCATAACAAGAGTCTATTCCAAATTTTGAACCACAGGTCCATTTAGAATGTGTAAATAGCCTATCTGACATTAATAAATGGGTGATTAATTAATCCTAATTTAATGTTTCAGAGAACTAAAATCCATTTCAATAGATAGGGATCACATTTGTTCAGGAACGGTCTCAAAATACAAAAATGTTTAGCACTGTTCAAAAGTGTACTTTTAAAATAGTATTTTCGATTTTGTGCATTTTGGGTCACTTCAGGGGGAAAAATCATCACATTTCGGAAAAAAAATGGCATTTGGGTTGTTCTTACTGTTGTCAAATGTCAAAACGGGTCAAATTTGACCCGAACAGCATGTAAGGGATAATCCTTCTTAGCCACCTTATCGACTGGCGTATTCAGGATCAATAAAGTATGACTGTCTGTCTGTCTGTCAACTTTTAAAGTGCTATGAATTCGGACCTCAAGATCTCTTTGCTTATCAACATTGTTAACGATCTTGCCTTAACAGTTTGTTGTCTCTTTGCATTTGCTCTATCAAGGGTTAACATCTAACAATTATCTGTATTAAACTCTATTTGCCATTTATCTGCCCGTATATACAAATCATCTACGTATATCGCCCAACATTCCTTGCCCGTCTTCTGAACTATCCACAAGTCCCACCAATACTGTTAAGACCGGTAAACCTACCAAGGTACCCATCCAGGTCATTGAGATACGTCAGAAACAGCAGGAAACAGCAATCCTGCGGAACACCATAAATTACAGATCTCCAGCTGGGATAAGTTCATTCGACCACTATCCTCTATCTTCTAGACCCTAGGCTGTCCTGAATCCTAACAGCCAATTGGCAGCTGACCCCACAGTTCATCTGAATCTACTAGAATACCCTCCCATAAGAGACGTCGTCAAATCCACGTGGAAAACATCCACTCAACAACTATATCAAGTTTGGAAAACAAGGCCTCCCTGCACAAAGTCATGCCAGTTCTTGCCAATTAGGCCAGCGGCTTCCTCATGCTCAGAAATCGAGAAAAGTCTCCAGTAATTTTCCGACAACTGACGTGAGATTCACTGGTCCAAGACTTTCCCATTGTTCCCCTCTTTAAAAAGACGCACAATAGTAGCCACTCGCCAACCCACCGCGGTTGGAAGAGGCAAGAAGACAGTGGTCAAGGTCCGAGCAATCTCTCTTCTTGTCTGCTTGAAAAACCTGGGCTAAACACAATAGAAACATGGAAAAATAGAAAACCTACATTCACAATACAAGCTCTTCGGCCCACAAAGATGTGCCGGACATGTCCCTACCTTAGAAATTACCAGGCTGACCCATAGCCCTCTATTCTTCTAAGCTCCATGCACCTATCTAAAAGACTCTTAAAAGACCCTATCGTATCCGCCTCCACCACCGTCGCCGGCAGCCCATTCCACGCACTCACCACTCTCTGAGTAAAAAACTTACCTTTTGACATCTCCTCTGTACCTGCTTCCAAGCACCTTAAAAATGTGCCCTCTGGTGTCATCCATTTCAGCCCTGCGAACCCACCCTGTTTCTGACTACCCACCCCGTGATCTGACGATCAATGCCTCTCATCATCTTATACACCTCTATCAGGTCACCTCTCATCCTCCGTCGCTCCAAGGAGAAGAGGCCGTGTTCACTCAACCTGTTCTCATAAGGCATGCTCCCCAATCCAGGTAACATCCTTGTAAATCTCCTCTGCACCCTTTCTATGGTTTCCTGCGCGAAGAAATCCAACCAGCTGTGAGTGGCAGTCCGTAGGAAGCTCCACTGAGCCGATGGATTCCCCCAACGAAAACTTTACTGTAGGGGTGAGTCTTTGAATGCAACGCCAGCTGCTGGCAAGGATTTGACAGTGGCTGCTATCGGTCGTCAGAAGTGCCGTTCCGTGTATGAAACCTCAGGAAGATCGCATACACCTCAACATTGTTTAACTGATGATGGGTGTAATATACTCAAAGAAGCTGCAGAGAGTTGTAAATATGGTCTGCCTAGTAAGTACCCAGGACATCTTCAGGGAGCGGTATCTCAGAAAGGCAGCGTCGATTATTAAGGACCTCCAGCACCCAGGGCATGCCCTTTTCTCCCTCTTACCAACAAGCAGGAGATACAGAAACCTAAAGGCACACGCTCAGCAATTCCGGAACAGCTTCTTCCCCTC
Source organism: Hemitrygon akajei (assembly GCF_048418815.1). Lineage (NCBI taxonomy): Eukaryota > Metazoa > Chordata > Chondrichthyes > Myliobatiformes > Dasyatidae > Hemitrygon > Hemitrygon akajei. Next base: position 193,740 of record NW_027332063.1, read on the forward strand.
GGTCATCCGATTCCTAAATGGACATTGAACCCGTGAACACGACCTCTCTTTTAAATATATATTACAGCATTTCTGTTTTTGCAAGTTGTTTAATCTGTTCAATATACGTATATTGTAAATAATAATATAATAATAACAACGATAACAACAACAACAACAATAACAACAACAACAACAACAATAATAATAATAATAATAATAATAATAATAATAATAATAATAATAATAATAATAATAATAATAATAATAATAATTTATCTACATTGAACTACTGCTGCTGTTAACATATTTCAAGCAACATGCCGGTGATAAAAGAGCTGATTCTGATTCTGATTTCTGACGACGGGAATATTGATTTTCTACCTTTATACTTCCCAGCCGTTTCCAGTCGATGCCAGTAGCTATTCACCCGGTTCCTCAAGGGTGTTTTCCTGTTTCTCCTCATTTATTGCCTGGTTTTCTGGAGCAGGGATTCGGGTCCCGTTCAGAACCGTTGTCCCTTCAGGGCCGACGGCACCTCCTTCCCGATGCGGCGCGCCAGGCAAGCGCAGCGACAGCGCCCCCTTCCGCTCTCTTGTCACGAGCTCCTCCACTCAGATCGAGTCTCGCTCGCTCATCCGCCAAACCCCGGGCAGCGAGCGGTGCTTTGCCGAAGCCAGGGCGATCAACTATTTCGTGTTGGGGCACGGGAGGTATTGGCAGGACTGCATTTGACGGGAGGGCGCTGTGCACCGGGACATCATCCGGAGTGATTTCGATGAGAAGTACCACAACCTGACTCCGAAGGAGCTGTCGGGTCTGAAGTGGCTTTGCTGCTACAGCCCCTCCGCCTCCTTCGTGATGAGGACGGACTCCGACATGTTTGTCCACACCGACTATTTGCTGGAGCTCTTCTCCAGCGTCTCCCGAAGGGATTTTGCGACCGGGGGACACTTACTAAGGCATGAGTCCTACTCGCCAGAAATGGAGTCGGTGAAACGTCAGCGAGGAGGAGTAGCCTGGGAGAACGTAGCCACCTTTCTGTCCCTGTGCGGGTTACGTCCTGTCCACTGACTTGGCCTGCAATGTGTGGGACATGACCGGGACTGCGCTGACGTTCAAGCTGGATGACGTTTGCGTAGGGCTGCGTCTCGTGCAGCTGACGGTATTATACTCACTCTCCGTTTGGTATGATACAGGAGCCCACACTAAGACAGGGGAATTTACATTATCCGACACTCCACAGAGCAATACCGCACCCACTCAGTGCTGAGATTTATACCAAGGCCCCAGCACAGAGAAACAACCGAAAGTCGGAAGTTAGTTATCACAATGAAAAAGCTCGATAGGAACATTCAAGGCAGATCATTGCAAAATGTGCCACCGGATTGAGCTTGCCGTACACTTGCAGTCTTACCCTTTCCAGATACTTTGGCCGCGGCGCCATGATTTATTTGCGGTAAAACCGAGCTGGCTTGCTCGGCCAGTTCGGGGGAACTGTTAGAAGGCGGGTGCGATTCAATTGTTACGTTCCTCCACTTCGAGCAGTCCGCCCCATGTGCCCAATGTAAACAAAATGCCGCTGAGCCACCCAGCGGCACAATAGACCTGCTGGCCCCCTCAGTCTTGTCAAGGCGAGAACGCGGGTACTCGCGGAATCGCGTTGCCGAAAGTGTGCAAAGCTACAGATTGCAACGATGGAGGAGATCCAAGGAGTTGAGCAGTTGCATATGATGTGTTGCGCATCCAATCATTGGCGGTGTAGGATTGTGGCTGCCCCTTGCAGATTAGAGCCATGGTCGGGGTATCGCAGTCTTCTTTTGTTTAAAAAGGGCAAAATTGGCACAATTGGAATGACATCAATCGGCCTGCCCTGTGATTTCGCAGAACATCCTACTGAAGGTCCCAATTTTCCATCGTTTTCCATGGCACCTTGAACTGTTGGCCTGCCGATGGCAATGATGTTAGTTTCAACCGTCAGACATTCGGCACTGCCTCCTCAACAACAGGACTCTTTCTCTCTGCCTCAGAGTACTGGTAGGCGTGTTCGCGTCCCATAACTCAATTATGAGACGGATCTGGGGAGCTGAATTCCAAAGTGCTGCGACGCGGAACATTTCCGGCGGGAAGAGTAAAGAAGTTGAACTAATATCCGCATTATCCTCATCTCGACAGATCAACACTGCACTCACTCCGCGCTGGATTTTATGTCGCAGTCCACACTCAGAAAAGCGAAGAAAAGGTTAAGGTATTTATCATATAACTCATAGGTAAATTATAGCTTTCGACTAATCGACCGACTGGTTGAGGTTTGGAAAGTGAACCCTTCTTAAATTATAATCAGCAGCTTACACGTTTCACAAGTTTTACAGACAAGGTCATCATTCATTAAAAGATGACTTTTGTGATCAAAGTGAAAATTGAATATACTCCGTCATGAACAATAGGTCAACATGGAAAAATAATGCATGCTTTGGACTCAGATGAATCACTTTGTATTTTAAGTAAGGTAAAGTCTTACCAAACGTAAAGTTTGTTAAGGTCACGCCCCAGCCAGCAGTCCCCAAAACAGTCGGCAGTGTTATGTCTGTCTGCGTCCACCTCCTGCCTTGGTGTCGATTTAACATACGTCAGGTAATGCTGAAGGTGGAAATAGCTGAAACTCTATCGTGTTACCAATGTAAAATATCAGGGAGGGACCGATGAAATAGGAAATGGGATTGTAGGTGGGTGGAGATTTGGCCCCGTTATAGGAAACAGAGAATGCGTTCACTCTTTCCTCCATCCTATCCATCTGTTGTCTCTTTCAGCCCCTCAAAGGTTGAAAGTCGAAGTTCAATATTAATGAATCATCGATGTACGGATATCTCTCAAAATAAGACCAGCCATCATTTTATTGCAGGTACTCACAGTGGAATAGAGCAACACCGATGTGCAGGGCAAGTTATTTAAATACGAAAGATTACCAAAATTAAATATAAGATAATATTGAAGACGTAGTTGTTAGGTTCGCTTTTTTTCCCATTCTTTTTCATAACTAATCTCTTGGGGAAAAAAAAAACAGTTCACCAGTTGTGATATTTACCAGGTCGTGGAGTGATTCATTTCCCAAAGTAACAAAGTAAACGCCAGGACTTAAACGTCCATTGTTATAACTTCTCCGTAAACGTCGTCTGACCTGCTCAGTTCCTCCAAACTTACATATATATATATATATGTGTGTGTGTGTGTGTGTGTGTTGCTCTGTATTACGTGCATCGGCGGAATATCCTTTAATGAAGGAATAATGATGAATCCGCTCAGTGCGCCCGGCTTATAGATCTGCAATGTTCTAAACGATTAGAAGGCGCTTTCGCTACAACTACCTTACTCTCTTACTCCTCCTCTTCTCCCCCTCTCGCAAACTCCCTACATGCTCTCTCACTCTCTCTCTCGCTCTCCCTCTCTCTTTTTTCTCGCTCTACCTCTCTCTCTCATTCCCCTCCACTCCCTCTCTTTCCTTTTCTCTCAATCACCAACGGTCTCAATTAATAATCGAGAATGCATGCATCATAGAACCGGAAATTCCTTCTCCTCGCAAACATCCACGGAACAGAGGAAAGGCTTGAAGCCTGAATGACAGAAAGATTTAGAACCGGAAATAATCCCTACCGTGCTCAGGCAGAAAGGCATCAACCCCGACTGAGTAATATGATCTGCCCCCAACACCCGCCACCCAAGTAAAAGCAAAACCCGCGGAGACTATGCTCTGCAGTCCAGCAACCAAGAGCCAGAATCAATCTCACTCGCTTCATCGCTCTCGAAACAGAGAGTAGTATCAGTCTTGCCATAGCAAAAAGTGGCGGCCAACTCTTCCGTGTTTTGATGTTACAGTTTGCAGGGTTAATTATATCGACAGCAGCTACAAGACTGGCTCTATCACCTCTCTCACTTTCTCCCTGTCTATCATTTCCTCTCCTTCTCCATCTCTCTCAGTTTTCATATGAGTTGAACGAGTGTGCACACTTGGTGTGAAAATGGAGGATAACGTGTGGCCTTTGCAAAGGATCTGGGAAAGTATTTGCCGCAGTGGGAGGAACTGGGACAAAAGAAGATAGGCAAGTTTTACGTGACCCACCACCGGGTTCAGAATACAGCTTTTACCCGATAAGTATGGGGATCCCGATCAAACGTCGATAATTTCACTCACCTCCACACTGAACAATAACAGAACAATGTGCTGGATCACACTCAACCCATTCAACAACCGATGTTCTCAATATTACTTCTTATTGGTGTTTTTATTTTGTAACTGTCAGTTTCTCTTCATATGTTTATCGGTTGAATCGCTAACTGATTTTTGTTTGTGTGTAGTTCTTTATCGATTCCATCGTGTTTTTTGTTGTTGTATCTGCAATAAATGCCCGGAAGAAAATGGATCTACGGGCAGTATATGGGAACATAATTCCACTTCGAGCGTTGAGCATCTTCTTCTCTCTGTGTGAGTGAATGTCTTTGGCATTCACCTCTTGAAAGCAGGTAGATGGAGTTTCGACAATGAGTTTCTCTTCGCAATGCCCGGTTCCTTGATATTAAGGGGGTTCGGTGCAGCTGAAAGTCGAAGAACTGAAGGGTTGGCACCACGGTTCATCCGCCGTGGTCATATTCGCGTTGGAACAGGACTGCGGGCCAGGACGCACAGCCATAGCAGCCGTGATCACCGCGAGGGGAAACGGGGCTGAGGTGCGGAGGGAAAGGACAGATTAGCCATAATCATTATGAAGAACCGAGGTGAACTGAGGAGCAAATGTCCCTCTCCGAACAGCATGCGTCTACAACGACATTTGACAAGAGTCGGACTGAATTAACTTAATGGTCAGAGTGTCTGGATCATTCGCCAGCGGGAGACACTTGATATATCTATAAAGCAAATGTAATCTGCGGATCATTTACCAGAGGAGGAAGGTGAATATTGCCGTGGTGTTTTTATCTGATTGGTGATGTGATATTGTACTGGATTCCCGAAAGTGAACAGGAAAGTAGAGGTGAAGTGCCTTCTGATCTTGATCTAGTCTTTCGCACGGTCATTCTCAAAAGACGGTACACCCGGCAGTTGATGAAATTCTCCATTAGTAACGATCTCCAAATACTTGGGAATGGCTGACACAGCGATTAGAACACAGGCACTGGAATACATTTGTGCCCCTTTTTATCTGTCATGCATGTACCTATCTAGGAGTTTCTTGAATGTCCTTTATGTCTCGTCTCTAAAACCAGGCCGGGAGGTGGACAAACTCCGCCCCTCCCTCTTTAGTCCAACCCTTGGTGTTGCTCCAAACAAAGGCATTGCGGTTAAATCCCGGAGAAAGTAGTCTTTCATCCTCAAAAGAAGAGATGGTTGAAAACTAATATTTTGTCGCCAGAGCAGGGCGCCTCTGTGGCGTAGCTGTCTGTTTCCAATGGGATTTCAGCGGCCTTTGTCCATAGCGGTGTCTGGGGTTCATAATCTGCCATTAAACTGGTCTGAAAGTGAACAGTCAATCAGGGAGAAAAGCGCAACCCGGCAGAGCCACAATTGAAGTACTGAATCCTTCTTGGAGAAGATGTGATTCTTTGAAGAAGAGAAATCTTTGTCACCGTGAGGTGAAGTAGTAATTTAGCAGCGGAAACGTGTTAAGAGTAGGAGTTCTTGCAGTTATCAATGCAAACGCTAGGGGACAGTGTGAGCAGCAGTGTGCTAATGATGCCCAAGCCCTCCTTTATGAGTCATCATTTCATCATTCCTCTGATGTGGTCAGTTTTCTTTGGAGAGCATATAATTCAGGTTGTCGAATGTGGCCGGTGCAGACTCGGGAGCTCAGCACCAGGCAGGTTCTGAAACTACGTTGGGCAGCATGACGGCGATTTTATTCAGCTCGCCTATCGCGGCGGTGTTTGCTGCAGTTCAATGTTAGGCATGGACACGGAGGAGCAGAAATTGTCCATTCGGTCAAGGGACAATAGACAATATACATTAGACAGTAGGTGCAGGAGTAGGTCATTCGGCCTTTCTAGCCAGCACCGCCATTCAGTTTGATCATGGCGGATCATACACAATCAGTACCCCGTTCCTGCTCACTCCCCATATCCCTTCACCCCGCTATCTATAGAGAGCTCTATCTAACTCTGTCTTAAAAGCATCCAGAGACTCGGCCTCCACTGCCGTCTGTGGCAGAGCATTCCACATACTCTCTGGGTGAAAAAGTTTTTTTCCGTATCTCAGTTCTAAATGGCCTACCCCTTATTCTTAAACTGTGGCCTGTAATTCTGGACTCACCCATCTGCGGGAACGTACTTCCTGCCTCCAGCGTGTCCAATCCCTTAATAATCTTAATCGTATATTTTTCAATCCTCCGAATCCGATCCACTATTCCATAAGGCAGATTCCACCACCCCCCACCCCTCCAAAGCCATTCCTCTGCCATATCACTCGTAATCATTGACACCCTTACTTATTTGAACACTATCTAACAAGGCCTTTCCATTGACAATTAGAATAAAACCTCCTCAGGTAATTTCACCGGCTGAGGGCAATAATCTCAGTGTCCATTTCTCACCTGGACACTCCCTGTCCTCGGAGATTTGGAAGCGCGACGACTGCAGACATCTCGGCTTCCCAGCTAGGAAAGATGGCTTCACAGTGCAAGTAGTGGAAATATTGAAATCTCTTCATATTAATTGCGATTAACTAACCTGCAGGGCGCTGCTTCGTACTGCAGACACGATATGAGACTGACTGCTTTGTGCAGAACATTTTGACTTGGAGGCTTTCTGGGAAGACTGTTAACAACACAAGGAAAAGAGAGACAAAATAAATTTGCCATGGATGTGTACCGGACAGTGAGGGAGGTTTCCAAAGCTTGCAGAGGGATTTAGACCAGCTGCAAAAATGGGCTGAGAAATGGCAGATGGACCTTAATGCAGAAAAGTTTGAGGTATTGCACTTTGGAAGGGGAAACAAAAGTAGAACATACAAGGTAAATGACAGGACTCTCAGGAGTGCAGTAGAACAGAGGGATCTGGGGATACAGATATTAATCCCCTAAAAGTGACGTCACAGGTAGATAGGTTCGTAAAGAAAACTTTTTTCACAATAGTCTTTATAAATCAATGTATTGTTTCTAACTGTCGGTAGAGTTGGAGAACTGGGACACAGAGCTTTGGTCTTGGGAGAACAGGAACACAAGCATACAGCCGGGACCCCTCCTTGGCAACAGGACTCTGGGCCGGGGCTCTGCACAGGGTCTGGACCCCTCCTTGGGAGCAGTACGTAGGGCGGGGACTCGGACACAGAACACAGACACACAGTTCCTAAAACAAGGTAGCGGCAAACTACCGGACCTACCCAGCGAAGGAGTGGACACAGAGACGGTTCCGAAAACGATAGAGAGTTCCTTATGTAGATACAGCAAGTCTCCGGTCTTGCACCGAAGGTAGAATTTGATAGCGATACGTACGAGGACGCAGGCGAGGACTGGACTAGAGTTAGGGAAGGGAAAGGACATAGACGAGGAGCTGGGACAGGAACACAGAGACTTGTCCTTGGCAGAACTGGAACACAGAGCCTCGGCCTTGGCAGAACAGGAACACGGAAATTCGTCTTGGGAGAACAGGAACACAGAGAAATGAAACACAGAGAAGGGACGCCTCCTTGGGAACAGGACTTATGGCCGGGACTCGTACAGAAAACACGGAGAGACGGTTAGCAACACAAGGTAGCGACGAACGGCCGGTCCTACCCAGCGAAGCGTGAACACAGAGACGGTTCCAAACAACGATAGACAGTTCCTTATCTAGACACAGCAACGCTCCGGTTTTGCTGCGGCGGTACAACTTGACAGAGATACAGGTGAAGACGCAGGCGAGGTTGCAAGCAAAGGGCTTCAGGAGAAACGTGAAGGGAAGGGAAGGAAACAGTGCAGCATATGAAGCTGAACCCAGTGAGCTGTTTATGTTGCCAGCCCAAAGTAGGAATTAGATGCCTCAATTGGAGCACCCAACAGAAAAAGGGAAAACCGGAAAACCTGGAATAAGGAACGAGGGGCCGGACCGTGAACCAGAATGCGGACTTCACGGATCGCACCATGACATTCACCACCCACATCTCCTCCCCTTCGTTGGGAGCCTCCTGGATACCCAAAAGGCATCCCCAGACTATGGACGATATGGGCGGGTGGGGAGGCATTCAACAGGAGAGAACACAGGATGTCGAGAGTAACACGACAGTGGCTGTGTCGCTGGGTCTGTGCTTAGCTGGACTGTTCTGTCATTAGGTGGGCGCTGGGAGAGGTCGCAAATGCAAGGCACAGACACTGAAGTCCAAGGAACTGGACTGGACTTGTTCGGGACGGGACAGGACACAGACGAGGAGCTTGGACAAGAACACAGAGCCCTTGGTCCTGGCAGAATAGGGCCACAGAGCCTTGGTCTTCGGAGTACTCATTGCTATAGATAACAGAGAATCCCACAGAATTTAAAATTAGTTGAGATTCGCATCAGACTGAGCACGTATACACAATGAAAGTTTACAGATCTCTTGAGTACACAAAGCAGCCTTGGTCCATGAGCTAGCAATGGATGCACTGGCAATGGAGTGTGTGCAGGGGAGGTCACGGGAACGATCCTGGAAATGAGAGGGTTACGTTATGACGGACGTTTGACGGCTCTGGCCTCCGTGTTCGCTGGTGGTATGGCCAATGACGTGTTGTGGTGGGGAGGGGTGGGGGTTGCTGGTACGCCGCCTCAATGCAAGTTACCAAATAATGAGTGGGCGTGAAGATTCTGTTTCCTGTCTTTGGCAGCTCTAGCAGTAGAGATTATAGCCTCATACTAGAAGGGCCTTCGTTTAGAAAAGAGCTGAGGAAGAAGGCAGGAGAATGTGATTGAGAGTGGTATTAAATTGGAGCTAAAGGAATGCTGGATCAGACTCGAACGGACGAATAGCCTAACTGTAATATCGCACTTTAATCTCACTGTAGATATTCCTGTACTGGTCAGTTCCCCCATAATTGTGCGCGCGTTACATTGGATATGTACTACGAAAGTCGGATATTTGACTTGGAAATAATCCCAGTGGATTTGGATAACCATAACCAATAACCAATCATGTAGTCCGGAAAAAAAGAGGACCTTATTTTACTTCAGGAATGCAGGACAGGACAGTTCTTGAGAAACACGTTATTCAGCGAACGCAACGAACATTCTAAATATTGTCAATTGTCAGCTTCCTGGCACGACTGCTGGCGAGTCATTTCCGGAAATATCGTATTATTCAACACAGTTAACCGAGCGCTAAGCACGGCCTGAAGATTTTAACAAGCAACTGTACGGGGGAGAGCGCCGCAATCTTTAGCTGCTCCCTGAATTTGGTCTGGGTCACAGCGTAAATGAAGGTGTTTGTGCAGCAGCTGAAAAGCTGAATCACTGACCCCGCTTGTCGCGCCCTAAACAGTCGGAAAGACGTTTCCAGGTCCGTGTAGAGGCACCGTAGGAAAATGAACACAAGGGTGGTTGTCGCCCAGCACAAGAGGAAACTCGCTGACAGGGTGAAGAGCAGAACCATAGACTGTCTTCGGCTCCTAATCTCCGGATCCTGCTGCTTGTCGCTATTTCTCTGTCCCATGAGTCCCCTGCGGCGTCGACTTGACGCCAGGATCTTACGGACTGTCAGAGTGTTGAGGAACAAAATGACGAAGAAAGGGAGCAGCGGATTCAACAGACGATCCACCCAGTAAAACCACTCGAACTCAGGCTCCATGTGAAGACCCCACTTGATACGGCATTTTGTCGAATGACTATAGACACGTTCCTTATGCAGAAAATAATAGGGGATGTTCTTTAAACAGAACACGACGCATATTGTGCCAATAACCCATCCCGCAATTCTTGGCGTACAGTACTTGCTCCGAATCTTAGACCAGCAAATGGCCACAAAGCGATCGAAAGTGAACGCCACAGTAAGCCACACGGAACAATCTAAAGCCACGTAACAGAGTACGAAGTGGACTAAACAGAACGGAACTGATGACCGAAGCCAGTATACTCGGTACGTTTCAACCAGCTGGTAGAACGCGACTTCGATGATCACCACCATTAGATCGGCCACGGCCATCGCCACCAGATACCGAGTGATACCTTTGGAGAGACCACACTTTCCTCGGCTGAGTATTACGATCGCCACCACATTAACTAGCAAGAAAGAAAAGTAGAGTTATGACATCCATACCACACAAGCAAACCGCGTCTCACACTGCAGAAGTTCATGTGATCATATTCGGAATCTAAACCATGGCAAATAGCTGGGGCATATATGGAGAAACTCAGTCTGAAATTTCAGTATACACTATACTTTGGTTGAAATGACTGGTGTGGAAAGTTTGCGTGCTGTGGGGAAATGTACCACTGAGTGAACACACCTCAGTGGACTGGCCTCAGTGAAGGTGGACTGGCCTTCTGCTGCCGTCGCCCATCACTTTCAAGACCTGACGTTCAGAGATGCTCTTCTGAACAACCACTGTTGTCCCGACCGGACAGCCAAGTTACTGTCGCCTTCCTGGCAGCTTGCACCGATCTGTCTATTATTCCCGATCTCTTTCATTCACAAAGTGCCTTCGCCCACAGATCCGCCATATACTGGATTGTTTTTAGTTTCAGACTGAGTACCTCGGCAATTACAGGAGCACCTTAAAATATTGTACCGTGACATGAAATACATGATATTGAGCATCGGGTTTCCCCGTAGCAGACAGCAAGTAATCCTGGGAGTGCAGGAAAAGCCTAGCTGTTTCATTTCATCCCCCCACCGATTCTAAAACGGGGAAAATTCCAAAGCCGCCGATTTTGCAGATGCTGGAAATCAATTATAATGCAGACAAAATTCTGGAGGCCCTCGGCATGCCAGACAGCACCTCTGGAAATGAATAAACAGTCGAGGGTTTAGACTTGGAAATCACTCATCTTTACCATTGTGCCCGATGCAGGAACCCACAAGCCTCAACTGAGTTGAGTTTAAATTGCTTCTTCCGTTTAGGGACACTTCCGGAATGAAAATAAAAATAATAATAAAAAAAAAACAGTCAGACACGTTTGCATATAGACAAAGATTTGCACTAAGTAATATTCGCGTTTGGTATGATCCAGAAATGAATGGTGCCCAGGGTGTCAGTTCGGATTTCCCACCCTGCGGTCCACGAACCCCTCGGTTAATGGTCGGGGTCTATGGCATGAAAAGGGTTGGAATCTCCTGGTAAAAACCTACCGATCGCCAGCTGTGAGGAAGATTATGACGGAAGCAGTTACAACATTGCCAAACAATAATAAGAGGACGCACTGTATCCAGTTACTCCGTGGATTTCGAAAGTGTAGAACCAGTGTGGGAAGACTTAAAATAATTAGCAGAATTTGCAGCCACTGCCTGCACACAATACTCAGAGTAACTGGTACAAAATACTGAAATAACTCGGTGAGGCTGCATTTCTGAAATCGGAGAAAGAGTTTCCGCTTCCGGCTCAGACTTTTCATCACTGGCCCTCTTCCTATGTCTTCTCCCGCCATGCATTGTGGTTCCGAGGAACTGTCTCAGACAGAAACAGCGACCGTTAATTTCTCTCCATAGTTCAGGGCTTCCCAACCTGTGGTCGACGGGCTTCTCGGTTAATGATAGGGGTCGATGGCATAAAAAGTTTGGGAAGCCCGCCCTGTTACTGCCTGGCCTGCGCAGTTCCTCATTCACTTTGTGTGTGCTTTACTGTGGATTTCGGCGTTTGCGGAATCTGTTGTGATTATAGTCGAAAGGAACCTGAATGCCCATGGTCATCGTCGAGTAGATCTCGATGGTTTAAGCCTGACAACATGTTGGTATAAACAATTTAACTGCGATCTGCACACACCATTCTTCACTGTTTAGCGGACGGCTGAATATCTTTAAATTAACATAGCATAAAATCTCAGCGTCAACAGCACAGTTTAAACCTGGGTCAACGAGATACAAGTATTAACGGATTAGATGGAAGGATAAATGACGAGCGAGATTCCTAAATAATATTTCACAGTCTGATCACCATTAACATTTTGATATCGCCGCGCATGGAAGGCTTACCAGGGACGCCGATGGCCACAATAAGAGGGTAGCAGATTTCTTTTTCTGAAATCATGGTATATATTATTCTGTCGTTCGAATGCTTTCGACTATCCTGAGTTTCATGAGATAACCGGCTTAAAACTCCGCCATATATTCACGATATTTCAATTTGATTAAAATAAACCCTCACGAAAAATGAAGCAGGAAGAAACACAATGGGATATCTCTTATGAACACCACAGAAATAAAACGTGCTCCCTTTAATTGCAAGAGCTCTGCACTTTCGGTGCGACTTTATACTTTTACTTCTCAAGTAGATCAATGCGATTGAGAGGTCCATCTTTTATAGCACTTTTGATTAGCCGATGATGAAACTAACTTGCATAACATCTGGAGCTAATTGCCATTACTTCACTCCTAATTCAGCATTCTTTGCCTTCGAGACCTGGATCCCCAGTGGAGAAGTAACATTCTCCAGGCCAGAAACTCAGCTGCAATAGTGAAGATGGCTTTTCTGCTCAATTGCTTCACATTTTAGGTCTCCATTCAAGTGGGAGTGTTGACAAGCCTATTCTTTCATCATATCAAAATAACTTTCTCAACAGTTCTGGTTCAATTCTGCCATTGTTACTCCCTTCGATCCAGCTCTACGTATCTCAAACTGGCAAAGATGTTGCAATTGTTTTGATTTTCATTGAATGCCACATTAAAGTGGTCCTCCGCTTTGCCTTTCTGACGTCACCGCTCCTTTTGAAATACGTGGGGTGCTGATGTCTCCACCACACCGGGCCACCGGGGTCAGAGAACCATCGGGCCATTGAATACTATGTAACTCAGAGACAGTCCCTGGACCCATCCAGTCTGTCCCAAAGTATATAATTGCCTCGTTTTTTCCAGCTGCAACCGGACAATAGCCGCCAATTCCTCCTATCAAATGTAAGATTCTCTTTCATTTTGAAATCGAACCTACCTCAAACATTTCTGCCCTCGGCTGATTCAACAGGATTTGTCCAAACTCTGTGTGAACATTTCATAATGTTCCATTGGAAATACACCAACTTTCATCCTAAACCGATTACGTCTGTTTCTAGTCTCACACAACATCAGTAGAAAATAATTTCCTGCATTTCCCCATCTGTGCTCCTCATAGTTTTGTATCCCTCCATTAAATCCCGAACCCTTGGGAGTAAACTCCAGATGAATCCAACGATTCCCGATGAATACAGTCATTAAGTCTGAGAGACAGACTTGGAAATTCCTCTGCACTCTGTCAATCATCGCAAACCTTCCTCTGTGAGCAGGAATGCACCAACTCAAATTTGGGCCTTAATACCGTTTAACATAGCGGCAGAGAGACGCTGGGAGAAGAATGTTCGCATTCATCTCGAGTGGAGTAGAGTTTTAAAGCAAATATGAAATGTTCAGAATGTAACACTGGCCAGACCACAGTCAAAATATTTGGGTACTGTGTAACTTCGGAGCTGTATCTGCGGAGGTATGTTCAGACATTTGAGGTGGTGCAGAGGAGGTTCGAGTGATTGATCGACGGAATGAAACGCATTGGGAAGCTTTTGGTGGCTCTGAGCCTGGACTCATTGGACTTTGAAACAATGAAGCGAGATAGATTAGATTGATTGGATGTGTAGAGCGAGATGTGTAGAGGGTGCATCGTGCAGTTAGGAGTTTTGAACTAGAGGACACAAGCTCAGAATTATAGAGCGCCAATTTAATACAGAGTGAAGAGGAGTATCTTTTGCCAGATAGCCGTATATCTTGGAAAACAATTCCCACAGACGGCCGTGGAGGGCAATAGACAATAGACAATAGACAGTAGGTGCAGGAGTAGCCCATTCGGCCCTTCCAGCCAGCACCGCCATTCTCTGTGATCATGGCTGATCATCCACAATCAGTACCCCGTTCCTGCCCTCTCCCCATATCCCTTGACCCCGCTATCTATAAGAGCTCTATCTAACTCTCTCTTGAAAGCATCCAGAGACTTGGCCTCCACTGCCTTCTGGGGCAGTGCATTCCACATATCCAGCACTCTCTGTGTGAAAAAGTTTTTCCGCATCTCTGTTCTAAATGTCCTACCCCTTATTCTTAAACTGTGGCCTTTAGTTCTGGACTCTCCCATCAGCGGGAACATGCTTCCTTCCTCCAGCTTGTCCAATCCCTTAATAATATTCTATGTTTCAATCAGATCCCCTCTCATTCTTCTAAATTCCAGTGTATACAAGCCCAGTCGTTCCAAACTTGCAACATATGACAGTCCCGCCATTCCGGGAATTAACCTTTTCAACCTGCGCTGCACTCCCTCAGTAGCAGGAATGTCCTTCCTCAAATTTGGAGACCAAAACTGCACACAATACTCCAGGTGGGGTCTCACCAGGGCCCTGTACAACTGCAGAAGGACCTCAATGCTGAAATTGATGTGTTTTTGATCTATAACACCGACTGTATTTCTGAAGAAAAGTCAGAAGACTGGGCTTCAGCGGCTTAATAAATCGGCCTCGACAGGACAAACTCATCGGTCCGTATGGACTAATTCTGCTCTTTCAGCGTATGCTCTTATGGGGGAGGAGAGAACCGGAGTTTGTCACAAGGGAGAACCAAGTTGGATGTTGGGATGGGGGAGGTTGCAAAAATGTAAAACTTCAGAATCTAACGCTGTGCAGAGACTGAAGGATCAGTACCGGACTGATGATTGCGGTGACCAATCATATCATCTGAGCCGCGAACAACACAGCCACTGCCCCGGTGTTCACGAACTGTGATCGCCGAGAGCGAGGACAGGATGTATGCGGATGTTACGTCGTACTGCCAAATTATGTCAGCTGTTACTTGCATCGACGGAAATCTGTATTCGCCAACAGTGCACAGTGGGAAGGTAATCCACCTACACCGTATGACCCGAGACATTTCATTAATCATCAGATAAACGTGTTTACCAAAAATGCCCACGGAGGTTAAATGCAGGAAACAGGACTGATCAATCTAACTCGGCAACTCCGCGTTTGGAAGAGCCTGCAGGTCCTCAGCAGGGTTCGGGAAATATTTGTCGGAACAATTCTACTGTCAAGTGATTGCAGGAACAGTAGCACATATCATCAAAGAGCTTCATCACCCGGACCACGTTCCCTTCACGTGAATGTGGTACGGGAGATCCAGCTCACATTCCGACAGGTTCGACCCTCAGGCCCCTGCATAAGCGCGGACAATTTCACTCAAAACAAATCTGAACTAATGCCACATCCTATGGAGTCAGCTTCAGGAAAACCACACCCAGTAGTAATTAACTATCTATCTGTATATTTCCCTCTACCTAGCTATCTATGAAAGAAATGAATGAATTAATTAATGAAATTAATTTATTTCAGTTTGCACAAACATAACAAAAAGCATGTATTTACAACGATGATTTCGTAACGATGATTTCATGGAACAAAAATTACAAGAAAAACAGACCGAAAGAGTAAGGCTGAAGTTACAGCTTATTAAGCCTACCCCTCTTACTTTCCAACAGCATCTTTGGTGCCAATTATCGCATTAATAACAAAAACAATCATAATCATAGCAGAATATCCAATTCCAAAAAAATCATTTATTTACATTACTCCCATTCATTTTAAATCGTATATTTTATATTTGTTCATTAAATAATGTTTAAATATTTTTAAACTTGTTAAGTGTAGAGCATTTTTAAAAAATTCTTACTACAACTGTTCCATAAATTCACCCCTCTGACTGAAATACAATGATTATTAACATTTGTTCTTATCCTTTGTTTTTGAAATATACATGTTCATCTCAAATCATGTTGACTTTATCTCATTTAAACAACTTTTCGATACTTATCGACCTACTCTTTCAGTCTACCTATTTATCTGTACATCTGTCTGTTTGTCTGTCTGCCCAGCTGTCTATCTATCTATCTGTCCATTGTAGTTAACGTATTTTTCTACGTACTGCTTCATTTCATATCCATGGATGCTTGTAAAGTGGAGCGGTTGGGGCTTCAGTAGTTTCCGGTGCATAACACCGGGTTGGATCTGGAATGGCTTCCAGGACCTTTAGAGTGGGAAGTGTGCTGCAGGCAGTGAGATCCGCGCACGTCTAGATAAGAATATTACTCTTTGCTTTTCTGTCCGAATAAAGGAATATTTGCAGTTCTGACGTGATAACTGGAGTGTGTCCCTTTCTGTGTTACCGAGCGGGACGGGTAAAGGTCTCGGTTTAATGTAACACGTGTTTGTCAGATGCGTGGCTGCATATGGCGGTGTTTTGTCTCTCTGACTCGCATGCAATTTTCCTGGGTGTTGTTAGATTCCTGGATGCCAACCTTCTTCTCCAGCCAATGTAAGCGGACTCTATGCCACCTCCGCCCACTCCGAGTGTGTCCTCTGATTCCTAAATGGGGCTGTTGGAGTTGAGGTTCTCTGTCGCTTTTCCGAGCGCTGAGGTTATTTCAAATTATCTGAATAGCTGGCTTCAGGAACGAATTAAATTAGGCTTCTTCTGCGACAAGAAAAATAAAGAAATATATAAAAGTAAAGGCTCTTGACAGATTGGTGTCAGGATAAGCAGCATAAAATGCAAGACCACAGTCAACCATTTCTCTGCTTCAGCCTTCCTCCGCGGGCATTTTCGTTGTGTTGTGCGGAGCCGCCCGCGATGTTGAGGTCCTGGCTCCATCGCTTTTCGTCTGGAACCTCTCCCTGGGCCCTACCGCCATGGGTTACCATACATGGAAATAGGCGCCACTGTGTTAAACTCCAGGCGGCATCGTACTCGGGAGTTCAGGAACATACAAATAATCCCACCAAAACAATGTGACGACCCTCATAGAGGATTCTACCCAAAACATATCTGTAAATACTTTGGTGAGGTGTAGAAAGAATCAAGTTTACGAATATCGCTGTTTGCAGAAATGACATAGAGTCCCAAATTCCCTGCAATTTGTCGGGAATCTCTTGTTTGATCTGGACATAGCATGATGCTCCGTGTATCGTCAGCAGACTTGAACTATGATCAAAGAAAGGAAGCACAGGCGCTGCAGTGTTTCACGAGGAAGTTCAGGAGAAGGATCCGGGAGATGTGAGGGTTGGGTTATGATGGCCGTTTGGTGGGGTCTGAGCCTGTATTTGCTGGTGTTATGGTAAATAGCGTGCTAGGCGGGAGAGGGCGGGGGTGTGGTGGTCCCATTGCAACCTGTTGCATGTTGGATGTCCCAGACTGGGTGGACCAGAAGAGGTGTTTATTTCAGTTTTAATGGATTCTACAACTTGAGGGCCGAGCTTCAGAAAAGAAAGACCTTCCTTTAGAACAGAGATGAACAGGAATTCATTTCGCTAGATGCTGATGTATGCGTGAAACTCATTGCTATAGACGCTCGTGGAGGGAAGAGTATTTGGTATATTCAAAGCCGAGTTTGATAATTTCATGGTCACTGAGGAGGTGAAAAGTTATGCAATGAAGTCAGACGGATGTGGTTGAGAGGATGATTTGTCAGCGTTAATGGAATGCCGCAGCGGATTCGATGGGTCAAATTGTCATGTTATACCGTACGATTCTAGGTGCCTGTGTTGTTGTGTCATGGTCACAAAACGCTTACTTTAAAAAAAGGTGGGCTATATATTTACAATAAAGCAGGCGGGGAGCTGAAACAGGTTCCGATATTTCATGTTTTACCTCACTGACGTCTGATGAATATGAAGTCAAAGTTCATCGTGTTTCGTAACTGAAGCCGTCGATTCCATCTGAATAATAAACAACAGTTGTTCTGCACTGTTGGTAAGTCCCGGTATCGGAGAAACTCCTGCATTGCAGAGAATTTATTGATAGCAAAAAATATTACTTATTTATTTTCAATGACTTCAAAAATGGGATGTGTCGGGTAACTGAATCGGTTATTTTAAAATTGTCCTTGGTACACCCAGTGCCCTTCTTGGAGGGAGTTTATCCGGCTGCGTGCCCAGGAATTCTGTATGTGTGCAGCTGTCTCCCGATGTTGGCACTCCGGCCGAATAGTTTGCTCTTTATTCCTCACGATGGAGTTGGCTGACCTGCTGAGTTACTCGATCGTTGCGGGCGTGTTACTTCTGCTGTGCGCAATCAATGTCAGGAATTTCGGCGTGCTAGTGTACCTAAAAAAGTGGCCACAAAGTCTATCGTGAAATACATAAGACATCAACCTAAGTTATCAGGGACACCGATGTTTTGTTTTATTTAAAGATTTATACTTTACTTCACGAAGGAAGGGCAGAACATTTTTGCATAAAACCTGATACAGCGATTAGAACAAACATTTTAAAGGACGCCATTTATAAACGTGCTGATGCTTTATTTCCCAAATGACCGTATTATTGAACAGGTTTAGCTGCGCGCTGGTCACTGCCTCGCCATCTTAACAAGCAAATCAACGGGAAAGAGCAGCACATTCTTTAGCTGCTCCCTGAATTTGGTCTGGGTCACGCCGTAAATGAAGGTGTTTGTGCAACAGCTGAAGAGCTGAATCACTGCCCCCGCTCGCTGCGCCCGCCACAGTCGGATAGACGTTTCCAGGTCCGTGTAGAGGCATCGCATGAAAATGAAGACCAGGGTGGTGGTCGCCCAGCACAGGAGGAAACTCGCCGACAAGGTGAAGAGCAGAACGATGGACTGTCTCCGGCTCTTCATCTCCGGATCCTGCTGCTTCTCGCTATTTCTCTGTCCCCTGAGTCCTCTGCGCACTCGGCTGGCCACCAGGATCCGTCTGACGGTCAGAATATTGAGGACGAAAATGAGGAAGAACGGAAGCAGAGGATTCAAAAGACGGTCTAACCAGTAAAACCACTCAAACTCCGAATCCATGTGAAGACCCCCTTTGCTAAAGCACTTCAAAGAATTGATAGCATTTTTCCTGTGCAGGAAGTAATAAGGGACGTTCTAAAAACAGAACGCAACGCATATTGCGCCAATTACCCATCCGGCAATTCTTGGCGTACAGTACTTCGTCTGAATCTTAGACCAACAAATGGCCACAAAGCGATCGAAAGTGAACGCTACAGTAAGCCACACGGAACAATCCAACGACAGGTAACACAAGACGTAGTGGACTAAACAGAACGGAACGGACGGCTGAAGCCAGTATGCTCCGTACGCTTCAACTATCTGGTAGAACGCGACTTCTATAAGCACCTCCGCTAGATCGGCCACGGCCATCGCCAGCAGATACCGAGTGATACCTTTGGAGAGACCACACTTTCCTCGGCTGAGTATCACGATCGCCGTCAGGTTAACTGGCATGAAGGAAAGAAAAGTGGAATCGTGACTTCCGTAACATAATCAAACCGCGTTTTCAAAGATAATACTTAACCTACACTACATCTTGAGATTTATAATCTGAAACACTTTAGACATAGGTACCAAAGGTTTCAAACGTACATTCAATGTCTGCGAAATCTACACAATGCATATCATGAAATGCTTCCTTTTGCAACCATCGAAGAAAAGAGTGACCCCAGAAACTGAATGACGCTTAAATGTTAGATCCTCAGAGCCCCCTCCCCTCAGCTTCCTCTCTCCCGTGTGTAAGCGGCAGCAAGCAACAATACCCCCTCCCCTCAGATTCCCCTCTCCGTGCGTAAGCGGCAGCAAGCAACAGTACCCCCTCCCCTCAGATTCCCCTCTCCCGTGTGTAAGCGGCAGCAAGCAACAATACCCCCTCCCCTCAGATTCCCCTCTCCCGTACGTACGCGGCAACAAGCAACAGTACCCCTCCCCTCAGCTTCCCCTCTCCCGTGCGTAAGAGGCAGCAAGCAACAATACCCCCTCCACTCAGATTCCCCTCTCCCGTGCGTAAGCGGCAGCAAGCAACAGTACCCCCTCCCCTCAGATTCCCCTCTCCCGTGTGTAAGCGGCAGCAAGCAACAGTACTCCCTCCCCGCAGATTCCCCTCTCCCGTGCGTAAGCGGCAGTAAGCAACAGTACCCCATCCCCTCAGATTCCCCTCTCCCGTGTGTAAGCGGAAGCAAGCAACAATACCCATTCCCCTCAAATTCCACTCTCCCGTGTGTAAGCGGCAGCAAGCAACAATACCCATTCCCCTCAGATTCCCCTCTCCCGTGTGTAAGCGGCAGCAAGCAACAATACCCCCTCCCCTCAGCTTCCCCTCTCCCGTGCGGAGGCGGCAGCGAGCAACAATACCCCCTCCCCTCAGATTCCCCTCTCCCGTGTGTAAGCGGCAGCAAGCAACAATACCCCCTCCCCTCAGCTTCCCCTCTCCCGTGCGTAAGCGGCAGCAAGCAACAATACCCCCTCCACTCAGATTCCCCTCTCCCGTGCGTAAGCGGCAGTAAGCAACAATACCCCCTCCCCTCAGATTCCCCTCTCCCGTGAGTAAGCGGCAGCAAGCAACAGTACCCCTTCCCCTCAGACTCCCCTCTCCCGTGTGTAAGCGGCAGCAAGCAACAATACCCCCTCCCCTGAGATTCCCCTCTCCCGTGCGTAAGCGGCAGCAAGCAACAGTGCCCCCTCCCCTCAGATTCCCCTCTCCCGTGTGTAAGCGGCAGCAAGCAACAGTACCCCCTCCCCTCAGATTCCCCTCGCCCGTGCGTAAGCGGCAGCAAGCAACAGTACCCCCTCCCCTCAGATTCCCCTCTCCCGTGCGTAAGCGGCAGAAAGCAACAGTACCCCCTCCCCTCAGCTTCCCCTCTCCCGTGCGTAAGCGGCAGCAAGCAACAGTACCCCCTCCCCTCAGATTCCCCTCTCCCGTGTGTAAGCGGAAGCAAGCAACAATACCCCCTCCCCTCAGATTCCCCTCTCCAGTGTGTAAGCGGCTGCAAGCAACAGTACCCCTTCCCCTCAGATTTCCCTCTCCCGTGTGTAAGCGGCAGCAAGCAACAATACCCCCTCCCCTCAGATTCCCCTCTCCAGTGTGTAAGCGGCTGCAAGCAACAGTACCTCCTCCCCTCAGATTCCCCTCTCCCGTGTGTAAGCGGCAGCAAGCAACAATACCCCCTCCCCTCAGATTCCCCTCTCCCGTGTGTAAGCGGCAGCAAGCAACAGTACCTCCTCCCCTCAGATTCCCCTCTCCCGTGTGTAAGCGGCAGCAAGCAACAATACCCCCTACCCTCAGATTCCCCTCTCCCGTGTGTAAGCGGCAGCAAGCAACAATACCCCCTCCCCTCAGATTCCCCTCTCCCGTGTGTAAGCTGCAGTAAACAACACTACCCACTCCCCTCAGATTCCCCTCTCCCGTGTGTAAGCGGCAGCAATCAACAATACCCCCTCCCCTCAGATTCCCCTCTCCCGTGTGTATGCGGCAGCAAGCAACAATACTCCTCCCCTCAGATTCCCCTCTCCCGTGTGTAAGCGGCAGCAAGCAACAATACCCCCTCCCCTCAGATTCCCCTCTCCCGTGTGTAAGCGGCAGCAAGCAACAATACCCCCTCCCCTCAGATTCCCCTCTCCCGTGTGTATGCGGCAGCAAGCAATAGTAGCCCCTCCCCTCAGATTCCCCTCTCCCGTGTGTAAGCGGCAGCAAGCAACAATACCCCCTCCCCTCAGATTCCCCTCTCTCGTGTGTAAGCGGCAGCAAGCAACAGTACCCCCTCCCCTCAGATTCCCCTCTCTCGTGCGTAAGCGGCAGCAAGCAACAGTACCCCCTCCCCTCAGCTTCCCCTCTCTCGTGTGTAAGCGGCAGCAAGCAACAGTACCCCCTCCCCTCAGCTTCCCCTCTCCCGTGTGTAAGCGGAAGCAAGCAACAGTACCCCCTCCCCTCAGATTCCCCTCTCCCGTGTGTAAGCGGCAGCAAGCAACAATACCCCCTCCCCTCAGATTCCCCTCTCCCGTGCATAAGCGGCAGCAAGCAACAATACCCCCTCCCCTCAGATTCCCCTCTCCCGTGCGTAAGCGGCAGCAAGCAACATTACCTCCTCCCCTCAGATTCCCCTCTCCCGTGTGTAAGCGGCAGCAAGCAACAATACCCCCTCCCCTCAGATTCCCCTCTCCAGTGTGTAAGCGGCAGCAAGCAACAGTAACCTCTCCCCTCAGATTCCCCTCTCCCGTGTGTAAGCGGCTGCAAGCAACAGTAACCCCTCCCCTCAGATTCCCCTCTCCCGTGTGTAAGCGGCAGCAAGCAACAGTACCTCCTCCCCTCAGATTCCCCTCTCCCGTGTGTAAGCGGCAGCAAGCAACAATACCCCCTCCCCTCAGATTCCCCTCTCCAGTGTGTAAGCGGCAGCAAGCAACAGTAACCCCTCCCCTCAGATTCCCCTCTCCCGTGTGTAAGCGGCAGCAAGCAACAGTAACCCCTCCCCTCAGATTCCCCTCTCCCGTGTGTAAGCGGCAGCAAGCAACAGTACCTCCTCCCCTCAGATTCCCCTCTCCCGTGTGTAAGCGGCAGCAAGCAACAGTACCCCCTCCCCGCAGCGGCAACAAAAACGGCATCGGCACCCACCACCGTGAACTCACGCGAGAGCAAAGCAACAGCAAAGACAGAAACGCAGTTAAACCAAAGACTAATTTTTCACTCGGTATTCGATATTTCACAATAGGTATATAGGGAGGAAGTCATCGTCTAGTTTTTATTAACATTACTGTTGCAGAATGCCTGCTTAATGTGGAGAAATAACTCTGCTTTAGTCAGAAAGATATCACCCATCCTTTTCAAGATCTGACTTTCAGAGATGCTCTTCTGCACATCACCATTACAACGCGAGTTTAGTTGAGTTGCTGACGCCTCTCTGACAGTTTGAAACCTCCTGTCTATTCTCCAACAATGGTCAACTCTCGTCAATGGTGCGCTTTCACCGAGAGAGCTGCCTCTGACTGCATTGCTTTCATTTTCTCTGTTAAACTCCAGGGACTTTTGTGCGTGAAAATCCCAGGCGCTCATCGCTTTACGAGCCAAGCGAACTACAATATCTGGCACCAGCAATCACTGCACGTTCAGAGTGACATAAATCGCATTCCCCCCCCCCCCCCTTACCAGACCCTTCACCATTGGTGTTCGGCTCACAACCATTTATTAAGTCTTCGAACCCCATCCAATCTGATTCTGAGGAAATGTCTCGGCGCGAAAGGTCGACTGTTTTTTTTGTCTACATCGATCAGAAATCCCATACTGGAGTCAACGAACTTTTCGGTTAGTGCACGAGTCCGCCGCGGAAATATAAGACGGGAATTCCTGCCACAGATGCCGCCCGACCTGCTGAGTTCCTCAGTCATTTTATGTGCAGAAACATGGAAATATAGAAATTCTACAGCGCAATACAAACCCTCTGTCCACAATGCTGTGCTGAACATATGCCTACTTTTAAAATTGCGTAGGGTTACCCCCTACCCATCTATTTTGCTGAGCTCCATGTTCCTATCGAGGAATCTCTAAAAATATCCTATCTGTACCCACTGCCAAGGACATAAAACTACGTCCTCCCGTGCTAGACATTTCAGCCCGGGAAAAAAAGGCCTCTGACTATCTACACGATCAATGCCTCTCCTCATCTTTCACACCTCTATCAGGTCACCTCTCATGCTCCGTCGCTCCGAGGAGAAAAGGCCGACTTCACTCAAGCTGTTCTCATAAGCCATGCTCCCCAATCCAGGCAACATCCTTGTAAATCTCCTCTGCACCCTTTCTATGGTTTCCACATTCTTCCTGTAGTGAGGCGACCAGAACTGAGCGCAGTACTCCAGCTGGGGTCTGACCAGGGTCCTATTTTGCTGCAACATTACTTCACGGCTTAAAACTCGATCGCACGATTGATGAAGGCCAATGCACCGCGTGCCCTCCAAACCAGAGAGTGAACCTACGCAGCAGCTTTGAGTGTCCTAAGGAGTCGTACACCAAGATCCCTCTGATCCTCCACACTGCCAAGAGTCTTACCATTACTACTATATTCTGCCAAATCTATCATATATATCAAATATATCATATTTGACCTACCAAAATGAGCCACCTCACAATTATCTGGGTTGAACTCCATCTGCCACTTCTCAGCCCAGTTTTGCATCCAATCGATGTTCCTCTGTCTCCTTCGACAGCCCTCCATGCGATCCACATCACCTCCAAACTGTGTGTTATTCAGGCGTTCATGTCTTTGCCGAATTTATGATGTTTATTGTGGAAAATAACCTGAATTAACATCGCGATCGTCGAGCTCTTAGCGATGGTTTTAACCCGAAAGCATGTTGCGATAAACCAATTTCACTACCCTTCACCAATCAGCTGACGGCTAAAGGAATTTAATACTATATGTTTTAAAATTTCAATGTTTACAGCAGAGTCCACAAGTGGGACCAGGATATACATCTATTGATGAATTAAGTGGAAGGATAAATGAGGAAAGAGATGCATAAGTACTATAACGCATTGAGATCACCAGTGACAGCTTGATATCGCCGCGCAGGGAAGACTTACCAGGGACGCCGATGGCTGCAATAACGGGGTAGCATATTCTCCTTGCTAAAACCATTCTATACTTCAGGTCGGCGTTTGCAATACTTATTATTATCCAAAGGTGTAAGAGTTTAACGGGCGTATAACTCCGCCAATTACTCAGAATGTTTCGAATCTATTAAAATAAACCCACACAGGAAACACTGTGAAACATCTCTGAAGAACCGCACCGAAATGAAGAGCGCACCCTTTAATTGCAACAGTTTTTGTTTTTGCTGCGCAATGGCTTCGGTCTCAAGTGAAGCAAAGAGACTGAGGGATCCGTCTTTTATAGAGCATTCGGTTAGTCGATGTTGTAAACAACTTGCATATCATTTGGCGTTAATTATCGTTACTTCATAACTCATCCAGCACAGTCTGCTTTGCGGGACTCGGATCCCCAGAGGAGAAACAAAATTCCCACTGCCAGAAACCCAGCGTGCGTACTTATGTTTACCATGCTTCGGAATTTAGGGCTCCACTCAAGTAGAAGTATTGACAAGCCCTTTCTCTCATCGTGACCTTATGTGTGTCTGAGCAGTTCTGGTTCAGTGCTCTCATTGTGACACACGTCAGGTCAGCTCCAAGTGTCTCAATCTGACGCAGACGTTCCGATTGATTTTCAGAGGGAACGCCACATTCATGTGGGTCTTCGGTTTGCTACCCTGACGCCACTGCTCCTTGCGTCATAGGAGAGGTGTTTGTTTCACCACCGCACTGAGTCAAATGGCTGTTATTTAAATCGTCCCTCCGGCTAGGCACCAATCCCTGAATTTAGAACTTCACAATGCCCGGCACATCGACAGGGAATACATGACTGTCTCAGTTCTAACGACTATGAAATATTGGGTCGCAATCATTTGTTTGCGGTGTTGGTGGCTCTTGGTATAGCCCTTGTTATACAATATGTAAGCAAGGTCTGTATAGATAACAAAGAGAAATATATCATAATTCATTTCAAGAGTACAGCAATACTAAAGCAAGAATGTAATGGTGGCGATTTATTTATAAGGCTCTGGCCAGAGTCCAGACAAAAAAAATATTGTGAGTCCCACGTGATTTTGGAGCCTTAACTATGAAAGGACGTTCCAGAATCTGACCCGTTCCAGAGGAGGTTCAAGCGAGTGATCGAAGGAATGAAACGGAATGGGAAATGTTTGATGACTCTGAGCCTGTACTCGTTAGACTCTAAAGCAATGAACTGGGATAGATTGGAAGTACAGAGGGTGCTTCGTTTAGTGCGAGGTCCAGTACAGGAGGACTCAACCTCAGAGTAGCAGACAGCCCCTTTAGACCAGAGATGGAGACGAATATATTTTTGCCAGATGATTGTGAATCTTTGCAAACCACTGCCACAGTCGGCTGTAGAGGGCAAGTAACTGGGTATACATAGAGCTGAATTTGATGGGTTCTTGATTTGGAAGAACGAAAACTGTTTTGAAGAAAATTCAGGAGAATGGGTTTGAGAGGGTTACTAAATCGCCCACGCTGAAATGTTGCAGCAAACTCGGCGGCTGAGTGGGCTAATTCTGCATCTGGTCTCCTGGGATAAGGGCGGAAACGAATGTCCTCACAAGCGTGAACCATGTCGGGTTTCAGTCTTTACAGGTAAGTGGTGGAGGTGTTTGTCGTGGTGTGGGATTGAGAAGATTGAATGAATTGTGAAATTTAAGATCCTAACACTGTGCGGAGACTGGAGGACCTGTTCAGTTCTGAAATTTGCGGTGTCCAATCATATGAGCTGAGCGTCGAGGATGAGATGCAGCGGCGCTGTGTTCACTAATCGTGACCGGCGATAGCGAGAATAGAATGAATGTGGATATTGCATCGTACTTCCGTATTATGTCAGCAGTTACTTGCATCGACCGGTGTCCAGTGTGAAAGGAAACACCCCCGATGCAGTATTGGTGCATACAATGCCGACAGCATTTGATTATTCATGGGTAGTATGTACGGAAATGTTGTTGCTCACGAAAAAGAGCACGAAGTTGAAAGTCAGGCATAGAAAATTTCAACCAATTTGGCAACGCCATATGCGAATGTGTATGCAGCTCCCCAGCAGTGTGCAGGGGAGACTTGACGGAAGACAACATCAAGTGCAACCTAAATAATACATGACCTCCACCATCCCAAACACCTTCTCTTCTCGCTGCTGACACAGGAGACTTGGATCAGATACAACCTTGTTACATCATTAGCCCCCCGCAAAACGTGGGTAATTGACTTCACTGCTGACAAAGCTCTACAGACTTAGGACTCTGTTTCAAGGCCTCTACTCCCAAGGTTCGTTGATCTATCTGTCTGAGGCATGTCCGTAGACTTAAAATAATCACAGGATTATTTATGGTGACATCGTGGTGACGTTATCAACCTGTGACTCTGAGGCTGCTCCCTGCCACTAATATTGGGCGAGAGAGTGACTATTTTCCAAGTAACAAGACAAAAGTCATTATTCGAACGTTCGTTGTTGAATTCTCGCCATGTACGGTGCCAGACTTGCTGAGTTCGTCCATCATTTTCTTTGTGGTCCTTGGTAGCCTTCATGAGTAACAAATGTCCACTCACTTGAATTCAGAAGATTGCTGACAACCCCATTGGAATCTACCGATTTGAAACATAGAAACATAGGAAACCTACAGCACAATACGGCCCACAAAGGTGTGCCGGACATGACTCTACCTTAGAACTACCTAGGTTTTACCTATAGTCCCCTATTTCTCTAAGCTCCATGTAGCCATCCAGGAGTCTTTTACGCCATCCAGGAGTCGTTTCCGCCACCAACATCGCCGTCGGAAGCCCATTCCAATCACTCACCACTCTCTGCGTAAAAAAAAATACCCCTGACATCTCCTCGATACCTACTTCCAAGCACCTCAGAACTATGGCCTCTCGTGCTAGCCAATTCAGCCCTGGGAATAAGCTTCTGGCTATCCACTTGATCAATGCCTCTCATCATCTTTCCCCGTCTATCATGTCATCTCTCACCCTCCGTCGCTCCAAGTAGAAAAGGCCGAGTTCACTCAACCTATTCTCTTAAGGCATGTTCCCCAATCCAACCTCCATCCGTGTAAATCTCCTTTCCACCATTTCTATGGCTTCCACATCCTTCCAACAGTGAGGCGACCAGAACTAAGCATAGTACTCCAAATGGGGTCTGACCAGGATCCTATATAGCTGCAACATTACCTCTCGGCTCTTAAACTCAATCACGATTGATGAAGGCCAATGCACCCTATGCTTTCCTAACCGCATAGGAAATTACTGCTTCGCCTCAAGCTAACAATTATTAGCCTTCTCCGAACAATTCCATCTGCTCCAGGAAGGAGTCAGGACCAGAATACTAATTCCGTCAAGTTGGATTTGGTTCCTCCACTGTCGGGGTAACGCCACACTTAGATTCGAGAAACAACAACTCATATTCCACTTGGGAGAACACGGCTCTCTGGGAAGTTTGTTTTGACATACGCGCAGTCTGACAATAAATTTGCTTTCACCTTCCAGCTTTGTACTTTTCAGGGTATGCAGAAGAGAGGGGGAACATGTCGTAAAAATTCTCCCTGTCCCATTACGGATCATGTGGCTCCAATGAACCAACCGTTGTGTGCGTCTTCTTGGATCTTGATGATAGGACTCGGCTTGCAGCGTTGGTTCTTTATTCTCACTGTGGATATTCCTGTACTGGACAGTTACCCTATAGGTGTGCCCGTGTTACTATGAATATGTATAATGAAAGTCAGAACTTTGGCGTAGAAATCATCCCAACAGATTTGCATAAACAGAACCAATAACCAATCAATTTATCCCCAAAATAGACATTAGTTTACTTCAGGAATGCAGACAGGACAGATCAAGGCAAATACATTTTTCAGCGAACACAACGAACCTTTTAATGATTACCAATTGTAAGTTTGCTTGCACGGCTGCTCATGAGTCATTTCCGGAAACATCATACCATTGAACACTTTTAACCGAACGCTAAGCACTGCCTCAAGATTTTGACAAGCAAATGCATGGGCGAGAGCGCCATTATCTTTAGCTGTTCCCTGAATTTCTTTTGGGTCACACCGTAAATGAAGGTGTTTGTGCAACAGCTAAAAAGCTGAATCACTGTCCCCGCTTGCCGCGCCCACCACAGTCGGATTGAGGTTTCCAGGTCCGTGTAGAGGCACCGCAGGAAAATGAAGACCAGGGTGGTTGTCGCCCAGCACAGGAGGAAACTCGCCGACAGGGTGAAGAGCAGAACGATGGACTGTCTGCGGCTCTTCATTTCTGGATCCTGCTGCTTCTCGCTATTTCTCTGTCCCCGGAGTCCCCTGCGGACTCGGTTGGAGGCCAGGATCTGCCGAACGGTGAGAACATTGAGGAACAAAATGATGAAGAAAGGGAGCAGCGGATTCAACAGACGGTCCACCCAGTAAAACCACTCGAACTCAGGCTCCATGTGAAGAACCCACTTGATACGGCATTTTTTCGAATGGATATCCGCACGTCCCCGATGCAGGAAGTAATAGGGGACGTTCTTTAAACAGAACACGACACATATTGTGCCAATAACCCATCCCGCAATTCTTGGCGTACAGTACTTGCTCTGAATCTTAGACCAGCAAATGGCCACAAAGCGATCGAAAGTGAACGCTACAGTCAGCCACACGGAATAGTCTACTGCCACGTAACACAAGACGTAGTGGACTAGACAGAATGGAACTGATGGCTGAAGCCAGTATGCTCCGTATGCTTCAACTATCTGGTAGAACGCGACTTCGATGATCACCACCATTAGATCGGCCACGGCCATCGCCACCAGATACCGAGTGATACCTTTGGAGAGACCACACTTTCCTCGGCTGAGTATCACGATCGCCACCAGGTTAACTAGAGACAAGAAAAGTAAAGTAGAGTTATGACATCTGTATCATACAAGCAAACCGCGTTTTACACTACAGAATATTCAGAATAAAAACCATTACAGATATACTGAGAGTATATGAAGAAAGTCATAGTCTGAAATTTCATAACACTATGCTTTGTTCAAAATACTGGTGCAGAATGTTTGCGTGCTGTGGAAAATGCACCACTCAGTGAACACACTGTTAGGTCCAGCAGCCGTTTTCTGCTGCCGTCGCCCATGAGTTTCAACAGCTGACGTTCACAGAGATGCTCTTCTGGACACCGCCGTTGTAACACTTGCACAGCTAAGCTACTCTCGCCTTCCTGGCAACGTGCACCAATCTGTCTATGCTCCCCGATCTCTTCCGTTAACAATGCGCCTTCGCTCAGAGAGATGAGAGATACTGGATTGTTTTCAGTTTAATGCACCTTTCACTGTCAACTGTAAGGTGATGTGCGAGCAATTCACAAAAGAACTGCAGCTTTTGAGCTAAGGAAACCACCTGGTCGGGCATCAGCAATCACTCCAAGTTCAAAGTAACTTAAATCTCATTCCTTCCCCAATCTTCTATCTGGTCTGAAGAATAACAGGACACCCCGACCATGTCTGCATGCATTTAAGGATTAACGTGTTGCCACATGATTGGTTGATCATATTGTAACGATGTGCTACGCACAGAGCGAGAGACAACGACACGCAGCCGGTAAGTCGTTTCGAGACTAGGTTATTCAAACTTCGCGGCGCTGGTATTTTATCCCTAGCGCCCGCCCTCTCCGGGCGGAAATGACGTTAGAGGCGCATTACCAAAGTCTCTCCCCGCGCGCTGGCTATTTGTGAGCCGGTTCGCTTGCACAAAAAGTGGGTCGCCACATAACCCCCCCCCCCCCACCCCCCCCAGAACCGGTGATACACTCTTCAATGTCCACAGTCTGGATCAGCCTCTGTCTGGGAGGTCTGCCTCTGCGCCGCGGTGCCTGAACCTCGACCGGCTGCGCCAAGTCCGCATGGGCTGGTTTGAGTCGGTCCACCGTGAAGACCTCCTCTTTCCCCTCAATGTCCAGAACGTACGTGGACCCGTTGTTGTTGATCACCTTGAACGGCCCCTCGTACGGCCGCTGGAGCGGTGCCAGGTGTCCGCCTCTTCGAACAAACACAAACTTACAGTTCTCCAGGTCTTTGGGTACATGGGTCGGGGTCCGCCCGTGCTTTCAAGTCGGAACAGGTGCCAATTTGCCGAGCCTCTCGCGTAGTCTGTCCAGGACCGCTGCTGGTTCTTCCTCTTGCCCCCTTGGGGCTGGTATGAACTCTCCTGGGACGGCCAGGGGCGCGCCGTACACCAACTCTGTCAACGAGGCGTGCAGATCCTGTTTGGGCGCTGTGCGAATTCCAAGCAGGACCCAGGGAAGCTCGTCCACCCAGTTAGGTCCTTTCAGTCAAGCCGTGAGAGCCGACTTCAAGTGACGGTGGAAGCGTTCCACTGGACCGTTCGAATGTGGGTGGTAGGCAGTTGTGTGGTGTACCCGCGTACCCAACAGGCTGGCCACAGCCGACTACAGGCTGGAGGTGAACTGGGGGCCTCTGTCGGAGGTAATGTGGGCCGGTACCCCGAAGCGTGCTACCCAGGTTGCAATCAGTGTACGGGCGCAGGAATCGGCAGATGTGTCGGTGAGCGGGACCGTCTCTGGCCACCTCCTGAACCTCTGGCCACAATATACTTGTTTTAAGGAGCAGGTGTCCTGGTGCTCCTCATAAAGTTCCGCAGGAAATATAACGGAAAAAAATGTCTGGCATTTGTCGATAATCACCAGTGCAATGCACTATTCAGTATGCAGCTAAAATAAGTTGAACGGAAGTTAAAATAGACGGCTTAGTTGAATACAATTAATGAGGCAGCAATAGGAAAACGTTACCGAATGTATTTTCATCCGCTCACAAAATCCTTTCACAGCCGTTTCCGCGTGGAACTGATCAAAGTTATCTCAGACGCTGAGAGCCGCTGCAATGAGCACAATTAGATTCCCATTGTGGCGACTGAGGGATTTACCACGGAGAAGAGCACTGCAGAGGAACAGGTCCTTCGTTTCACGGTCCTCATGCGGACTAAGTGCGTTGGTGGTCAAATGGACAACTGAACTACTTATTTGTGCCTACACCATGTCCTTGTTCCTCCATTTTCTACACAATTAAACACAGAACGTAACATGGAATGCAAAAAAAATTGCGCATCTGTTTTCCCTGTACCAGTCAGCAAGAGATCATGGGAGCGTTCGTAAATGCAGATTCCTTCGCGATTCCGAACTGGAAGATATTACAAACCGGGATTCGATTCTATAGATGCTGGAAATCCGGGATAATACAGACAAAATGATGGAGAACCTCAGCATGCCAGGCAGCACGGATAGAGGGGAATAAACAGTTGAAGGTTTTGGACGAGGAAACCCATCATCTTTACATTTCGGCCTTATGCATGACACCATAAGCACCAACAGAGTTAAGCCTGAACAGCTTATTCCGTTTAGGGATAGCTCGGGATTGAAAATAATAATAAAAAACATAACCATCAGAGACATTGGCGTATAGACTAAGCATTGCACAGAACAGAATCCGTTTTCGATCCGATATAGAAATGAATGTTGTTCAGGGTCTCAACTCGGATTTCCCAACAAGCGGGCCAACATGAACCCCTCGGTGAATGGTCGGGGTCCGTGGCATGAAAATTGTTTGGATCCCCTGGTATAAAGCTAAAGATCGCCATCTGTGAGGGAGATTATAACGTAATCAGTTCGAACATTACCAAACAATAATAACAGAAGGCACTGTATCCAGTTACTCTGTGAAATTCGACAGCGCAGAACCAGTGTGGAAAGAGTTAAAGTAATCAGCAGAACTTGCAGCCACTGCATACACAAAATATTGGAAATTGGAGTGACTGGTACTAAACACTTAAACAGATCGGTGAGGCAGCATCTCTGAAAGCGGCGAAAGATTTATCATTTCCGGCCCAAACTTTTCATCACTGGTTCTCAGCTCGCACTCGCTTCTTATGTTTTCTCCCGTCACCTATTCTGGCTCTAAGGAAATGTCTCGGTCAGAAACATCGACTGTTTATTTCACTCCATATTTCGGGGCTTCCCAACCTGTGGTCGACTGACTTCTCGGCTAACGGTACGGTTCCATGGCATCAAAAGTTTGGGAAGCCCCGCCACTGTTGCTGCCTGACCTGCGTAGTTCCTCGGTCACTTTGTGTTATGACTATAGTCGAAAGGAACCTGAATGTCCATGGTCAACGTCGAGCAGATCGCGATGATCTAAGCCTGAAAACATGCTGGTATACACAATGTAACTGCATTCTGCACACACTATCCTTCGCCGTCTAGCGGACAGTTGAATATTATTAATTTAATATATTACAACATCTCGAAGTCAACAGAAGGTTTACACCTGTGTCCAGGAGATACATCCATTAAGGGATCTGATGGAAGAGCAAATGATGAGGGAGATTCCGAAATAACATATCACAATCTGATCGCCAGTAACATTTTGATATCTCCGCGCATGGAATGCTTACCAGGGACGCCAATGGCCACAATAAGAGGGTAGCCTATACCCTTTGCAGTCTCCATAAGGTATTTCGGTTCTACTCTTGCAATGCTCTCTTCTATCCAGAGCTGCAGGAGATATCCGGCTTATAACTCCGCCAAGTATTCGCAACAATTCTATCCCATTAAACTAAGCCCTCACGAGAAATGAAGCACGAAGAAGCACAATGAAATCTCTCTGATGAACACCACCGAAATAATGAACCCTTTAATTGCAAGAGCTCGTGCCCTTTATATTTCTGCTTCTCAAGCAGACAATTTGATTAAAAGGTCCAACTTTTATAGTACATTCGAATAGCCGATGATGAAACTAACTTGCATAACATCTGCAGTTAATTGCCATTACTTCACTCCTAATTCAGTATTCTTTGCCTTCGAGACCTGGATCCCCAGTGGAGAAGTAACATTCTCCAGGCCAGAAACCCAGCAGCAATAGTGATGATGTCGTTTCTGATCCATTGCTTCGGATTTTAGGTCTCCATTCAAGTGGAAGTGCTGAGAAGTCTATTCTTTCATCATATCAAAGTAACTGTCTCAACAGCTCTGTTTCAATACTGCCATTGTTACTCCCTTCGATCCAGCTCTGCGTATCTCAATTTGACAAAGATGTTGCAATTGTTTTGATTTTCATTGAAAGCCACATTAAAGTGGTCCTCCGCTTTGCCTTTCTGACGTCACCGCTCCTTGTGAAATACGTGGGGTGTTGATGTCTCCACCACACCGGGCCACCGGGGTCAGAGAACCATCGGGCCATTGAATACTATATAGCTCTGAGACAGTCCCTGGACCCATCCAGTCTGTCCCAAACTATCATACTGCCTCGTCCCGTCGACTTGCATCCAGACAATGGCCGGCAATCCCTCCCATCAAATGTAAGTTTCTCATTCATTTTGAAATCGAACCCGACTCAAACATTTCTGCTCTCGGCTGGTTCAACAATATTCTTCCACCCTCTGTGAGAACATTGTCCTAATGTTCCCTTTGAAATACACCAACCTGCACCCTAAACAGAGTACCTCTGTTTCTAGTCTCACCCAACATCAGCAGAAAATAATCCCCTGCATTTACCCCATCTGTGCGCCTCATAATTTTATATCCCTCCGTCAAATCTCGAATCTTTGGGAATAAATTCCAAACCAATCCAAGTATTCCCTATGAATCAAGCCATTAGCTTTCGGAAATATACTTGGACTCTGCACTCTGTCAATCTGATTACAATCCTTCCTCGGTGAGCAGAAATGCACCAATTCCTAAATTTGTTCCTTAATACTGTTCAACATCGTGGCAGAAAAGGTCTGACTGTTTCAGGTGCGACGTCTATGAAATGATGGATCCTTATGTCATTTTTGCGGTGTTCGGGGTTTTTGCCAAACAGAGGATTCATCTCGTGAGGATTGGAGTTTTAAAGCAAAGATGAAATGCTCGGGATTTATAAGGCTTCGTGCAGTCTGGGAGACTAGAACGAGAGGTCATAAGCTCAGAATTATAGACCGCCACTTTAAAACAGAGTGAAGAAGAATATCTTTTGCCAGAGAGACTTAAATCTTGGATAATAATTGCCACAAAAAGCCGTGGAGGAAAATTCTTTGCTTACATACAATCCAGAAATTGATGTGTTCTTGATCTGTAAGAATGACTGCATTTATGAATTAAAGTCAGAAGAATGGGCCTCAGAGGCTCAGTAAATCGCTCTCGACGGAGCAAACTCAGCGGTCCGTATGGACTAATTCTGCACCTTCGGCTTATGCTCTTATGGGGTAAGAGAGAACCGGAGTTTGTCACAAGACGGAAGCAAGTTGGATGTTGGGATGGGAAAGGTTGGAAAAATGTAAAACATCAGAATCTCACGCTGTGCAGAGACTGAAGGATCTGCACAGGACTGAATATTGGGGTGACCAATCATATCTGCTGAGCCGCGAACAGCAGACAGTACCCCGGTGTTCACTAACTACGATAGCCGAGAGCGAGGACAGGATGTGTGCGGATGTTGCGTCGTCCTGACAAATTATGTCAGCTGTTACTTGCGTCAACGGAAATCAGTGTTCTCCAACAGTGCACAGTGTGAGGATGATCCACCGGCACAGTACTGGTGCATTACTATGACAGGAGATATTTCGTTGATTATCAGAAAAACCTACTAAACAAAAAAAAAAAAAACACACACACACGGACGTTAAAGGTAGGAAACAGGACTGGTCAATCTAATTCGTCAACTCTACATATGGAAGTGCCTGCAGTTCCCCAGCAGGGTGCAAGATAGACTTATCGGAACATTTCTACCATCAAGGGATCGAAGCAACAGTTGCACCTATCATCAAAGACCTCCACCATCCGCACCACGTAACCTTCTCGCTGATGCCATCGTGAAGGTGGTACGGAAGGATCAGCTCACATTCCAACAGGTTCGACTCTCAGGCCCCTGGATAAACGTGGGTAACTTCACTCCACACAAGTCTGAACTAATGCCAGATCCTATGAAATCAGCTTCAAGAAAATCACAACCAGGGTTTCGAGTATCAATCATCCCACTCCTTCTCTGCCTGTCTGTCTCACTCCGCCTCTCGCTCTCTCTCACTCTGTTTCTCTAACTCTCCAGCTATCATCTTAATTAACTTTCTATCTGTGTATTTCTCTCTATCTAGCTATCAGTTGATCTATTCTTCAGTATCTCTACCTAGCTGTCCACCTGCCGGATTGTCTATCACTCTGTCTATCTATCTATCTATCTATCTATCTATCTATCTATCTATCTATCTATCTATCTATCTATCTATCTATCTATCTATCTATCTATCTATCTATCTATCTATCTATCTATCTATCTGTCTATCTATCTGTCTGTCTGTCTATCTATCTATCTATCTATCTATCTATCTATCTATCTATCTATCTATCTGTCTGTCTGTCTGTCTGTCTGTCTGTCTATCTATCTATCTATCTATCTATCTATCTATCTATCTATCTATCTATCTATCTATCTATCTGTCTGTCTGTCTGTCTATCTATCTATCTATCTATCTATCTATCTATCTATCTATCTATCTATCTATCTATCTATCTCAGATAATGTATTTTTCCACGACCTCCAGCATTTTATATCGGTGGAGTGTTTGTAAAATTGACCAGTTGCGGTTCAGTAGTTTCAGTTGTATAACACCCGGTAGGATCTCAAATGGTTTCGCAGACCTTTATTGTAGGAAGTGTGCTGCAGGCAGAGGTGTCCGCGTATATCTTGATAAGAATGTGTCTGTTTCCTTTTCTTTCTGAATAAAGGACGATTTGCAGTTCTGAATCAATAGCGAGAGCTTGTCCCTTTCTACGTCACCGAACGGGATCGGTAAACGTCTTGTTTTAAAGTAACATATGTTTGTCAGATGCGTGGCTGCATATGGCTGTGCTTTGTCTGTCTGACTCGCATGTAGATTCCCTGGGTGCTGTTAAGTTCCTGGATGCCGACCTTTTTCTCCAGCACATGTAGGCGGACTGTACGCCACCTGAGCCATATCACGGTGTGCTGCCGGATTATTAAATGGGGCTGCTGGAGGCGAGGTTCTCGGCCGATTTTCACAGTGTTTAAGCTATAGTATAGCAGACTATCTGAATAGTTGGGTTCAGGAGCGAATTAAATTAAGCTTCCTACGTGGGAAGAAAGATAAATAAATATATAAAAATTGCAATCTCCAGGCAGATCGGTGTCAGACTAAGCATCATAGAATGTAAGACCACAGTCAACCCTTTCACTGCCGCAGTCTTCCTCCGCCGGTGTTATCGTTGTGTTGTGCTTATCAAGTCGAGAACACGAGTAATCGCGTAATCGCTGTGCCAAAAATGTGCAAAGCTATAAATTGTAACGATACAGGAGATCCAAGGCGTTGGGCGGCTTCATCTGTTGTGCTGCAAATCCGGTCATGTATTTACACTCACCATTGGCGGTATTGGATTGTGGGTGTTCCTTGCAGATTAAAGCAATTGTCGGGATGTCGCAGTCTTAATTTTGTTTCAAAGGGGCAAAAATGGCACAATTGGAATGCCGTCAATCGGTCTGTCCCGTGATTTCACAGAGCAGGAATCATTCTCATCCTGGTAAAACTCCCAATTTCCCATCGTTTTCTGTGGCACCTTCAAGAAATTCGTCACTCTTCTGTGTGCTGCATTTCCACTTCCTCCTCCGCCACACGACTCGTTATTTGTGCACCAGAATATTGGTAGGCGTGATCGCGTCCCATTACGCAATTATGAGATGGATTTGGGGTGCTGAGTTTCAAAGTGCTGCGACGCGGAAGAGTTACGGCGGGAGCACTAAACACGTTGAACTAATATGCGTGTTATCCTCATCTCCATAGATCAGTATTGCACTCACTCCGCGCTGGGTTTTATATCGCAGTCCTCACTCAGATACTCTAAGCAAAGGTTAAGGTTTTTATCATATAACTCATAGCTAAATTTCGTAAGCTATATTTATGTAGCATCTTTTAAAAATGTGCGGACTGATTGAGTTTGTTATATGTTTTGGAAAGTGAACACTTCTTAAAATATAATCAGACATTTTCAACATCTCCCTTAGAGCAAGCCATTGTTCCCAGATGCTTCAAAACCTCCACAATCATCCCTGTCGCAAAGGAATCAGTTATAGCCTGTCTGAATGATTACCGTCCCGTCGCCCTGACCCCCATAGTAATGAAATGTTTTGAACGGCCTGTCAAGCCTCACATCACAGCCATCATCCCCTCATCGCTGGATCCTGTACAGTTTGCTTATCGTCCCAACCGCTCTACGGAGGATGCAATATCCACCGCACTGCACACAGTTCTGTCTCACTTGGACAACAAAGACACTTATGCCAGAATCCTGTACATTGATTTCAGTTCAGCGTTCAATACCATCACCCCGCAGAGACTAGTGGAGAAACTGCGGCTGCTTGGCCTTAACACTGTCATGTGTCGCTGGATTCTGGATTTCTTGACAAAGAGACCACAGTCAGTCCGTGTTAGCAGGGACATCTCTGACTCCATCACACTGAGCATTGGATCCCCACAAGGCTGTGTGCTCAGCCCATTGCTGTTTACACTACTAACACATGACTGTGCAGCCAGATTCAAGGGGAACCTGATCATTCAATTTGCTGATGATACCACAGTGGTGGGGCTTATCAGCAAAAATGATGAAACAATGTACCGGGAGGAGGTCAAACACATAGAGAGCTAGTGCAGTGACAACAACTTGATACTTAATGTCACCAAGACTAAGGAGATGATCGTCGGTCTCAGCCTGAGCACACACCCCTCAGCATCAGCGGCTCCACAGTGGCGAGAGTGGAAAGCATCATGTTCCTTGGGGTGCAGATCTCGGACAATCTCACCTGGTCCAGGAACACCATTGGGATTGTGAAACGGGCCCAGCAGAGATTGCACTTTCTGAGGAAACTTAAACAGGCAGCACTCCCCACTAACATCTTAACCACATTGTACAGAGGCGTGGTTGAGAGTGTGCTGACCTTTTGCATCACAACCTGGAAGAGATGGCTGAAAACAAATATTTTGTCGTCAGAGCAGATCTGACGTAGCTGTCTCTTTCCAATGCAATTTCAGCAACCTTTGTCCACAGCGGTGTTTTGGGGTTCATAATCTGCCATTAAGCTGTTTCAGAAGTGAAAGATCAATCAGGGCGATAACCGCAAACCGGCAGGACCACAGTTTAAGTCCGGAGTCCTTCTTTAGAGCAGATGTGATTTTTACGAGAAGCAAAATCTTTGTCACCGTGAGGTGAAGTAGTAATTTAGGAATTGAATCATGTTAAAAATATGAGTTATTGCAGAGATCAATGCAAGCGCTAGGGGGCTGGTTGAGCAGCAAGGTGTTGATAACGCTCAAGACCAGCTTTGTGAGTGTGTCATGATTTAAACATCGCCCGTGATGTGATCACTTCTCTTTGGGAACATAATATTCAGGTTGTTGAATGTGGCGGGAGCAGTCGGGGGTCTCAGCACGAAGTAGTTTCTGAAACTACGCTGGGCAACATTACGGCAATGTAATCAGCTCGCCTATCACGGCGGTGTTTGCTGCAGTTCAATGTTAGACGTGGATATGGAGGAGCAGAAATTGTCCATTCTGTCCTCCGAACCTGATCCACCTTTCCATAAAGCAGATTTTGCCCCTCAACCCCATTCCTCTGCCTTGTCACTCGTAATCATTGACAGCCTTACTAATCAAGACCCTATGCAACTTCGCTTTACCTGTAACCAAGGCCCTGTCGTTGTCATTTGGAATAAAACCTCCACAAAAATTTCACCGGCTGAGGTCAGTAATCTCGGTATTCATTTCTCACCTGTTCATTCCCTGTCCTCGGAAATTTGAAAGTGCGACGTCTGCAGATGTCACAGCTTCTCAGCTAGGAACGATGGTTCCACAGTGCAAGCAGTGAAAATGTTGTAATCCATTCATATTATTTGCGATTAACTAACCTGCAGGACGCTGCTTCCATCTGCAGACACGATAACTAGACTGAATACTTTGTGCAGAACAGTTTCACTTGGAGGCTTTCTTGGAATACTGTTAATAACACAACAGTATTATTAAATAGAAAGAAAAATATTATTAGAGAGAAAGAAAAAAAAATTCCTCGACCTGATGTATGTGTTGTTGAGCGATGCTGCTCGTTTGCTTGATATTGCGGTACTCATGGCGCGTAAAACAGATGTTCCAATTATTTCAAATGTTTAGAGCTTTTTAAATTTTTATTTAAAAAGCGATAACTAGTTGATAGATTGGTGTCGCAGATACTAAACTAAAACAACAACAAAACTATATTATACAGATATTGGAATTTCCCTTTCACGCCGATGAGAAAGGTAAATATTGTGTTACGTACCCCGTAACTGGGTCACTTACCAGCAAAGATAGAGAGGTCCGTTGATGTCTGATGGGACTATTTTTAACAGTATTTATTGATAAAAATACACAAAAATGATATCAATGCAAACATACAGATAATATACGTCGTCAATACTAAATCTAAAAGCGCGGGTATAATAATAATCAATACGAAATAGCTCTATCGTTGTCTAGGGGATAATGTATTGTCCGATGGAAATATAAAAGAGTCTCAAGTTCATTCAGGCTGCAGCTTTTGGTTGGAGAGAGAGACGGAGGTTAGAACTTGCCCGTTTTCCTTTTTATGATGTCGATCCTTCGAAATGACGTCGGTGTCCTTTTCCTTTTTAGCTAACCCGTCTTCCGTGGTCAGTCCCACCAATTCCGACGCAAATGGAAAAGGACGCAGGTGGGCTTTGCACCGGCTGCCCCTATTACGCTGTCACGGGATTTCTAGCATGTCTCCTGGTGCGTCTAAAAGGGGTTGTTCCCCAGACCCTCTTTTATCCTTACACACGGGGTCTCAGATGTCAATCAGGTTGGGGAGGATGCCATCCCCCCAACCAGCCCATGTTGCTCATTCCTTGAGGACGTCGATGAATAGCGCAGTGCTCAATACACAATTCCGTCTCCAAGAGACAATGGCCGTTTCCCGTAGCTTTGTATCGTTGAGGGGCCAGGACTTTCCAAACCCCCTGTGGATTCTGCGTCTCTCTCTCATTTCCTGGGTCTCCTGACCTGACTTAATAGCGATCTTGCGATTCTCAAAAAGGAGGGGGCACAGGCGTAACAATTGTAACATTGAACGTCAGGGAAAACTCACCTCAGTTTGCAACTGTAATCGTTAACCTGATCCTCATCTCCTGAGTGTTATATTAATCGGCCTGTTATGCAATGTCTTTTAATTTCAATAATTGCTCAGAACCGGATACTGAGTGAGCGTGAAGATGCTGTTTGCATCTAGTAGTAGAGATTATAGCCTCAAGATAAAATGGTCTTCCCGCAAAGCAGAGATGAAGAATAAAGAAGGAGAATGCGTTCGCGAGAAATAATAAATTAGAGATAATGGAATGCTGGAGCAGACTGAATGGGCCGAATAGACTGACTGTAATATCGGATGATCGTATCTGCCTATGCTGTTGTGTAATGCTACACTTACGCCTTATGCATATGAAGTAAAAGTGCATGGTATTTCGGAACTGAAGCTGTAGATTGCATTTTAATAATAAACGACAGAAGTTCCACAAATAAAAAAACACAAAGTGCTGTCAGAACTCAGCAGGCCAGACAGCATCTATGGGAGGAGGTAGTGACGACGTTTCGGGCCGAAACCCTTCATCAGGTGGGTTGCCCTAGAGGTTCCACAATATTGTTTGAGACCCGTTATTGCAATCTCTTCGGCTCAGCTAGAAATATATAGACAACAGTCAAATATTCCCTGTTTAATTGTGCTAAGCTGAGGAAAGGGGATGGGAAAATAACTGAATAGATGTTTGTAAAAAGACTTATCTGGTGTCCCCAGTATCCTTCAAGTGAGGGACTTTATCCGATCACGTGTTTGCAATGAACCGACCACATTCATCAGAAAATTGTGTGTGTATGTTTCCATCTTGATGATGGCACTCGGCTGGCCTCGTTGTCTCTTTATTCTCACTGTAGATATTCCTGTACTGGTCAGTTCCCCTATAAGCGTGCTCGTGTCACATTGGATACGTATAATGAAAGTCGGAATTTTGGCGCAGAAGTATCCCCAATAGAGTTGCATAAACATGACCAATGACCAATCAAGTTATCCCGAAAATAGACATTAATTTACTTCAGGAATGCAGGACGGGACAGATCTGGACAAATGCATTATTCAGCGAGCACAACAAACATTTTAAAGATTGCTAATTATGAGCTTGTCTGCACGACTGCTGACGAGTCATTTCCGGAAACATCAAACCCAGCCTTCTTGTGAAGATCCCACTTGATAGAGCATTGTTTTGAATAAAGACAGGAAGTAATAAAGGACGCCAATAACCCATCCCGCAACTCTTGGATTACAGTACTTTCAATCTTAGACCAGCAAATGACCACAA
Source organism: Hemitrygon akajei (assembly GCF_048418815.1). Classification (NCBI taxonomy): domain Eukaryota; kingdom Metazoa; phylum Chordata; class Chondrichthyes; order Myliobatiformes; family Dasyatidae; genus Hemitrygon; species Hemitrygon akajei. The sequence continues at coordinate 235,671 of NW_027332063.1, forward strand.
AGCGATCGAAAGTCAGCGCTACGGTAAGCCACACGGAACAAACTACAGCCACACAACACAGGACATATCGGACTAAACAGAACGGAACTGATGGCTGAAGCCAGTACGCTCAGTAAATTTCAGTTATCTGATAGAACGCGACTTCGATAATAACCACCATTAGATCAGCCACGGCCATCGCCACCAGATACCGAGTGATACCTTTGGAGATCCCACACTTTCCTCGGCTGAGTATCACGATCGCCACTCGGTTAACTGGCGGAAAGGAAAGAAAAGTAGAGTGATGACTTCTTAAACGTACAAACAAACCGTGTTTCTAAAGGTAATTCTGGCACGTCAGAACATCTTACGATAATATTTATTATCTAAACCATTCGAGATATACGGTGGGATGTATGGAAATGTTACTGGCATAGAAAGTTTGTGTAAAGTGGGGAAATGTACCACACCGTGAACAGTCTATTAGTTAGTGTAGCCTTCTGTTACTGCAGGCGACTGTTTTAACGTTCTGACGTTCAGAGATGCTCTTCTGAAAACCACGGTTGTACCGCTTGGACCGCTCAGTTATTGACCCCTTTGTGTCATCTTGCACCAATCCGTCTACTCTCCTCGATATCTCTCGTTATTAGGGCGCCTCAGACAGAAAGCTGCCACTTACTGGATTGTTTACTGTTTTCCGCAGTCTCCACTGTCAGCTGCAAGGCGATGTGCGTGATCATCGGAAAAGAACTGACGTTTCATCGCAACGTAAACCACGTCGTCGGGTACCAGCAATCACTTCTTGTTGAACGTAACTTCAATCACATTTCTTCCACACTCCAATTTTTGGCCTGAGGAATAACAAACCCTCCTGACCATGTCTGTGTGCATTTAAGCATTAACGTGTTGCCACATGATTGGTTGATTAGATATTTGTGTTAACACGCTGGAGCAGTTGCGAGTTAAAGAGTGGCACAGAGAATATAGCAGCGGAAAAATAGTAAAATATGTCGATAATTATGTCAACGGTTTTGGACGAGGAAATCGATCATCTTTACCCATCTGCCTGATGCAGGACTCCACTAGCACCAACGACTTGAATCTGAACTGGTTCTTCCGTTTAGGGACACCGGAATTGAAAATAATAATAAAACATAATAATCAGACACATTGATGTATCGATAAAGCATTGCAGGAAACAATATTCGCCGTCGGAATGATATCGAAATGAATGCGGTTCAAGCTGTCAACTCGGATTTCCCACCCTACGGTGCAAGAGCCCCTCGGTTAATGGTCGGGGTATATGGCATAAAAAAGGGTCGAATCCCCCGGTATAAACCTAAAGATCGCCAGCTCTGAGGATAGATTATAAAGGAAGTATTTCCAACATTGCCAACAGCCTCCTCTACATCGGAGAGACCCGACGCAGATTGAGGGACCGCTTCGTCGAGCACCTCCGCTCCGCCCGCCACAACAGACAGGATCTCCCGGATGAGACCCACTTCAAATCTGCTTCAGATTCCCATTCGGATATGTCCATACACGGCCTCCTCTTCAGCAATGCGTCATATACCGTCTGAGTGATCTCCAGCCCCTTGGCATACACATTGAATTCTCCAACTTCCGATAACTCCCTCCCCTTTCCTTCCTCCATCCCAATTTCATTCTGCCCCGTCGTCCAGCTGCCTATCATCTCCCTAAAGGTTCCGTCTCCTGCTACTACCCATAGTGCTTTCCCCTTACATTCCTTCTTCACCTTTCCTGCCTATCTCCTCCTTGCTTCCCATCCCCAACCCTTGATCTTTCCCCTTACTGGCTTTGCACCGGGTACATACCGGCCTTCTCCTTCCCATCCTCTATCCACCTTCTATGTGGGGCCCCTGCACCCTGCTTCTTCTGTCCTGACTAAGGATCTCGACTCGAAACATAGACTATTTGCTTCCACGGATGCTGCTTGACGCTGAGTTCCCCCAACGTGTTGTGCGTCTATCTATCTATCTGTCTATCTATCTGTCTACCTATCTATCTATCTATCTATCTATCTATCTATCTATCTATCTATCTATCTATCTATCTATCTATCTATCTATCTATCTATCTATCTATCTATCTATCTATCTATCTATCTATCTATCTCAGCTGATGTATTGTTCTACGTGCTGCAGCATGTCATATACGTGGAGTAGATGTAAAATGGAACAGTTCCGCCATCCGTCGTTTGGGGTGCTTAACCCCGGGTTGGATCTCGATCGGCGACGTGGACCGATAGAGCTGGGAATGTGCTGCAGACAAAGGGGTCCGCGCACATCTATATAAGAATATTAATGCTTGCTATTCTCTCCGAATAAAGGGACTTTCGGAGTTCGACTCCTTTCACTGGAGCGCGTCTTTCCATCTTACCGAGTGAGATCGGTGGAACTCTTGGTTTAACGTAACACCTGTCCGTCCGAAGCCTGGCTGCATATTGCGGAGAGTTGTCACTCTGATACACCTGCAGTTTTCCTGGGGATTGTGAAATTCCTGGGTGCACAAGTTCTTCTACTGCCCATGAAAGCTGACTGTATTCCACCTCCCGAAGAGTTGCTTGATTCTTAAATGATGGAGATGAGGTTCAGGCTTGATTTTCAGAGTTGTGAACCGATATCACACTATCGGATTAACTCCCCTCAGGAGCGAATTAACTGAATATTGAACACAAAGTACACTGCAGATGCTGTGGTCAAATCAGCATGATTTGTGATCCTGACGAAGGGTCCCGACAGAAACGTTGACTGCTTCTTTCAACGGATGCTGCCCGACTTGCTGAGTTCATCCAGCTTTTTTGTACGTCTTAATTTAATATTGATTAACAAAAACAAAATAAAGTTATAGTCTTTGACAAATTGGGGTCCGGATAGGTAGCATGGAATGCAAGACGACAATCGACCCATTCATTGCTGCACCCTCCCCCCGCCTGCATTGCCGTTGTGCTGTTCTCCACTGCGCCGCTTCCACTATTGAGGTAGCTCTTCATCTGCAAACTCTCCCTTGTCCCGACCGCCATGGGTGACTGTACATGGAACTCGGCGGTACATGGATAATCTCCAGACGCCATCGTACTCGGGAGTTCAGGCAGACGCAACCCATCCCTCAAAATCAAGGTGACCACTCTCATAGAAGATTATTCCTATAAAGTATATTTAATCTCTTTGGTATACTGTGAAAAGAATCATGCTTACGAATATCACTGTTTACAGAGAGGACATAAAATTCAAAAATCTTTGTAATTTGTTAAGAATTGCTTCTTTGATCAGGATATAGGCTGCATATGCCACAGTGAATGCTTGCTGATGCTGCGTGCATTGCGAGCAGCTTTGAACCACTATCCAAGAAACGATGCGTTGGCATTGGAGTGTGCCGAGCGGAAGTTCATGAGAATGATTCTGTTGATGGAGGGGTTACATTACGACAGCCGGCTGCTGGCGCAAGGGCATCAGCGCCGGGCCCGGGGCGAATGCTCCCGAGTTCAAATCGAAGTCAGGCCACCCCAAGCGTCGAGATAGACACTCGGCCTCGTGAAAAAAAAAAGACTCGTGTTCTGAATGTTCATACCGTGACCGGGTTAATCCGAAACGAGACCAATCTTAACACCACGCTCCAGACAAGCATGGGTGACTGTCTGGTGAGAAATGCCGTTTTATGGTGTCTGGGCCTGTACTTGCCTGATTTATGGTAAGTGGCCTGCAGGGGATGGGGGTGTGGTCCAATTGCAAACTACTGAATGTCGAATATCCCAAATTAACTGAGCGTAAAGGATTCACTGGCATTGAAGTCTGCTGGAGTTTTATGAAATGAAGTGTGAGTGAGGGGTGGTGTTGTGGGTTGTCTTATTGTACCCTGTCAAATGATAGAAGTCGAGAGTGAGAGCGTTTACAGACTCGTGGGATTCGTGGTCGAAGGACTAGACTCCGAAAACAATGACGTTCCCTTGAACACAGAGGAAGAGAAATGTCTTCAGCTGGAGCATGATGAGCCTGTCGACGTCTGTGCGACGGACGGCTCTGGAGTCAGTTTCATGGGGTATATTTAAAACGGAAGTTGATGAATTCATGATGAGTAAGACTGTGAAAGGTTGTGCCTTATAGGCAGGAGAATGCGTTTGAAAGGATAATATATCGGCGATAATGGACTGCCGGAGCAGGCTCGATGGGCTAAATTGCTTAACTGTGCTCTCTATATCGTATGATCCTCGGTCCAGATGCTTTTGTTTAATGATTGCAAAAATAAAAGGTGTCTCCAACGTCGTAAGATGCAGGGACTTTACCCAACCACGTATCTCCAATGCGGTGAACATGAACCAAACGCACTGATCAGAAACAAAAATAATGTGTCTGCGTGTTTGGATCCTGATTTTGGCCTTCGGTCCGAATCGTTCGCTCTTACTTGCTCACAATGGAGACGCCTAACCTGCTATAATCCCCCATCACTGTGTGCGTGTTCTTTGGATGTGTACAGACAGACAGATTAGTTATCGAGCACAAAATGAAATAATTAAGGAACACCAATTCTAAACTTGCTTACACGGCTGCTGATGTATCATTTCCGAAGTATCATGTATTCAACACGTTTAACTATGCGCTACGCACTGCCTCACCATCGCAACAAGTACATGAATGGGATAGAGCACCGCAGACTTTAGCTGCTCCCTGAATTTGGTTTGGGTCACACCGTAAATGAAGGTGTTCGTGCAACAGCTGAAAAGCTGAATCAGTGTCCCCGCTTGTTGCGCCAGCCACAGTCGGATAGACGTTTCCAGGTCCGTGTAGAGGCACCTCAAGAAAATGAAGACCAGGGTGGTTGTCGCCCAGCACAGGAGGAAACTCGCCGACAAGGTGAAGAGCAGAACGATGGACTGTCTCCGGCTCCTCATTTCCGGATCCTGCTGCTTCTCGCCATTTCTCTGTCCCCTGAGTGTTCTACGGACTCGACTGGCCACCAGGATCTGTCTGATGGTCAGAATATTGAGGAACAAAATGAGAAAGAAAGGCAGCAACGGATTCAGCAGACGGTCCACCCAGTAAAACCACTCAAAACCAGGCTGCATTTGTAGACCCCACTTAGGAATGCACTGTTCTGAATAAAAGATTACACGTTCCCTGTGCAGGAAGTAGTAAGGGACGTTCTTCACACATATCGCAACACATATTGTGCCAATAACCCATCCCGCAATTCTTGGATTACAGTACTTTCTCTGAATCTTAGACCAGCAAATGGCCACAAAGCGATCGAAAGTGAACGCTACAGTCAGCCACACGGAACAATCTAAAGACACGTAACACAAGACGTAGTGGACTAAACAGAACGGAAGTGATGGCTGAAGCCAGTATACTCGGTATGTTTCAACTATCTGGTAGAACGCGACTTCGATGATCACCACCATTAGATCGGACACGGCCATCGCCACCAGATACCGAGTGATACCCTTGGAGAGACCACATTTCCTTCGGCTGAGTATCGCGATCGCCACCACGTTAACTATCGAAAAGAAAACAAAAGTAGATTTACGAAACCTGTAACATCCAATCAAGACTCGGTTCCAAAGGTTATTCTGACACTACACTACATCTAGTGATAATATTGATACTCCGAACCATAAAAGATGTATGAGGACTTCTAGGGAGAAAGTCCACCTCTGACTTTTCATGGCACAGGAGGTCTTCATGAAAACTGCTGGTGTAGAAAGTTTGTTTAATGTAGAGAAATGTACCACTCAGTGGACACTCTGTCCGCAAGAGCGGCTTCTGGAGCGTTGCCCATCCCTTTCAATATCTGCCGTTCAGAGATAAGCTTCAGGACAGTCCCGATATAACGCCTGATTATCTTATTTACCTGAGTCGTTCTAAGGCAGGTGACACTGCAGGTGCTGGAAATACAGGGTAATACAGACAAAATTCATGTCAGGCAGCATCTACGGAGAGGAATAAGGATTCGACGGTTTTGGCCGAGGAAAACGTTAACTTTATAATTCTGCCTTATGCCCGACTCCACAAACACCAACAGGTTTGACTCTAAACTGCTTCATTTTATGGACTCTTCGGCATTAAAAATAAAAATTGTGCTCAAAATATCAACTTGGCGTTGGTAAACTGTCCTCCACCAACCCCTTGGTAAATGGTAAGTGTCCATGGCGTTAAAAGAAATGTTGTGTGATTCCCTGAGTATCAACTAAAGATAACCAACTGGGAGAGCTATTATGAAGGAGGCCTTTCCAACAATGGCAAACAAGAGTAAGATAACAAATGGCTTATTTTATTCTGTGAATTTCGAAAGGGAAGAAACACCGTGGAAAACTATTGGAACGACGTGCCGCCACGCAACAGACACAATACTGGCAATGAGAGTAACACGCACAAAATACTGATGGAAAGGCAAAAAAACAGCTTCTCTGAAAACGGAGAAAGAATTTTCGTTTCTGGCCCACCCGTCATCACTGGTCCCCGGCTCACAATCTCCAGTTATATCTTCTTCCGCCATCCATTCTGGTTCTGATGACAGGTGCCGCACTAAGTATCGAGGCTTTATCTCTCTCCATAAATCAGGGATTCCCAGCATCAGGCTGAAGGCTTTCTGGGTTAATGGTAGTGTCAATGGCCTAGAAAAGTTGGGGATGCCCGACTACAGTTGCTGCCTGACTTGCGGAGTTCCCCTGTCACTTTACATGTCTGTGTGTGGCATTCTGGCTTTCTGCCGTTTGCAACATCTTTTAATGTTGAAAGCGGAAATGAACCTGAATGTCGATGGCAATCGCCGAGCTGATCGCCAAGGTTTAAACCCGAACAGATGGTGCGATAAATCAATTGAACAGCGACATGCACACGACAGTGTTTGCCTTTGGCGGATGGCTGAAGGAATTTAACTCTAAATATTGTAAAATCCCAAACATACAGCGCAATTTACACCCGTGACCAGGAAATACATCTATTAAGCGATTAAATGGAAGGACCAATATCGAGAGAGATGCATAAATAATATATCACAATCTGATCACTAGTAATAGTTTGATCTTCCCAAGGAGTGAAGGCTTACCAGGGACTCCGATGATGACAATGACAGGGTAGCATATTTTCATTGCTGTTTCCATGCGATATTCGTGTTCTGCCGATGGAAACCTTAATTGTATGTAGAGGTGCAGGAGATACTGGGCTTATAAATCCCGCATTTATTCGCAATAGCTCGAATCAATTGAAGTGAACCCACGAAAGAACTGAAGCACGAAACAACACAATGAAACGTCTCTGATGAACAACCCGAAATAAAACGTGCCCTCTTCAACTACAACACTTCTTCCATGCGCCCTGATAGCTCCTTCTCGAGTGCAGCAAAGAGACCGAATCCTCCATCTTTTATAGCACATTCCGTTCGCCGATGATGAAACCAATTTAACATTCAGTGTTAATGATCGTTACATCACTACAAATTCAGCATTCTTTACCTTCGAGATTTGGATCCCCAGTGGTGAATCAAAATTCTCACGACTAGAAACGTAGCATTAATAGTAATGATGCACTTTTCGTTCCATTGATTCAGAATTTAAGGCTCTTTTCAAGTAGACGTGTTGAGAAGCCTAAACCTTCGTCACGTCAAAACTAAACAGTTCGGGTTCAATAATGACATTGTGAATCCCTTCGATTCCGCTGCTGGTATCTTAATCTGACAAACAAGTTCGAATTGTTTTAATTTTTCATTGAAATGCCACGTTAATCTATTCGAAAGATTCAAAGGAACATTTAAACAAAGCTGATACATATTGGAAACAAGTCCTGCGGACTGATGAAGTTAAAATAGAAAAAAGGGTGCAGAATTTCATAAAAAGAGCACCTCTCCAACTGTTAAGCACGGGGGTGGATCGATCATGCTTTGGGCTCGTGCTGCAACCAGCGGCCCGGGGAACACTTCATTGGTAGAGGGAAGAATGAATTCAAATAAATACCAGCAAATTCTGGAAGCAAACATCACACCGTCTGTACAAAAGCCGAAGATGAAAAGACGATGGCTTCTACAACAGTATAGTGATCCCAAACTCACCTCAAAATCCACAATGGTCTACCTCAAGAGGCGCAAGCTAAAGGTTTTGCCATGGCACTCACAGTCCCCGGACCTAAACATCATCGAGAATCTGTGGATAGTCCTCAGAAGAGCAGAGCATGCAAGACGGCCCAAGAATCTCACAGAGGTAGAAGCCTTTTGCTAGGAAGAATGTGCGAACATCCCACAAACAAGAATCGAAAGTATCTTAGCTGGCTACAAAAAAAAATAATAATAAATAAACGTTTACAAGCTGTGATACTTGTTAAAGAGGGTGCTACTAAGTACGGACCATGCAGGGTGCCCACACTTTTGCTTCGGGCCCTTTTCATTTTTTTTTTGTTATTTTGAAACTGTAAAAGATGGAAATCAAAACGTTTATATAATTTATCCACGTCCGCAGCACGCGTCCTTCATCCCCCAGAAATGAAGGCAGAGATGTTTGCATCCCATAATCTTCTTGTTAGATGGAGTTTGGAAACTGAGTTACAACGAGCAGCGAGTGGAACATTCGTAGAGGGAAATGCAAATAAATTGTGCAAGTATGCATAATATCCTGATCTCCACAGTTCAATATCGTAATTAGACCATACCGGATAATATACAGCGGCCCAACCTCATGTTGAAAAGTCGAAAGTCGGAAGTTATTTATCATATTGAAAGCTCCACAGTGATATTAACGTCACATCGTTAAACATTTTGCAGACAGATTGAGTAAATCGTAAGATATTATCTTATCTTTCGCAGATGCATGTCTCACGACATCATGATTTAATCGCCTTCCGAACGGACCTGCTTGCTCATCTCGAGAAATGGCAGAAGACAGTTCCATTTTATTTGCTGGCACGATTTAATGCTGACCTGGTATTCCGCCTGTCGGACTGGATGACCCGCTTTGCCCGTGGAAACCAGGTGTCGCTGGGTGACCAGGCATCGCAGTGTACCTGGTGGCCCCTCCAACTAACTAAGTCCATAACAAATCTACTCGCTTCCGCTCTGTGCCAAAAATATGCTGAATTATAAATAGTGACGTAACAGCAGGTGCAAGAGCGCAACGGCTAATTATCATAGAGTGCAATTCCAAGCATAAACTTTCCCTACGCCCCGGCGGATTGGAATTGAACCTGTTCCTTGTCGAAACCAGTCATTGATGGAATACTGCAGTTTATTTATTTATTTCAGAGACGAAATATACCCCATTTGAATGCCATCATTTTTTTCTATTTTGTCCTTTCACTGTCCAAGACACATTTCCTCCAGTTGAGAGTACCTATCTCCTCTGATACTTGGCAACTTGAACTGCCGTGCTGGCGATCGGCTTGTGTGGTGAGGACCGAGAAATCCATGCTGGGTCGGGCAGTGTTCCAACAATCAGACTTTCTACAACATTCCTATATTGTAGTTTATCCTTCCCCTCCCCCTCATCACTGGATCTTAGTGACCTGGAATATCAGTAGACGTATTTGCATCCGATAACATGATTACGTGATGGCCTTTGGCAGCTGAATTCTAAGGTGGGGCAAGGGGTGGAACATTTACAAAATTAAAAACAAATAATTTGTACAAATATCAAATATGCAAATATAAATATTGTACACTACGTGCTGAATTCGTGACCGAGATAAGCCATGCCGATATGAAAGGACGTTGCTATATAATTCATGGTTAAATTTCGACAGGAATTTGAAAGTCACATCCCTCCGACAGTTTGAGTTTGTGGTATTTTCCGGAAAGTTCCATCTGCTTCAAATCATGATCGGTTGTTGACAAGTTTTACAAAAAGAGATTAACATTCATTAAATCAGTTCATTATGAAACGTTCCGCGGACATAATGCTTTAAAAAAATATATTCTCTGTCACATACTACATGATAAACACTGTGTAAAATTAATGCACTATTGGTGTCAGATACATCACTTTGTGCTTAATCCACACGAGGGTTGGTAATAACTCCACCCTGACGGAGGTCCCCAAACAGTTCGCAGTAGTTACCTCTGTCTGCATCCGCACCGTGATCGTCTCTACACTTAACGTGCTATGGGTGATGGGGCAACGAAGAATATTCAAAAGGAAGATGAATACTCACGAATATTGATGAACACGATATTCCACTGTGTTCCAGCAAGTAAACTGCTAACTGGAGGTGAAGTATATTCATATCTTAATGTAGACTTTCACGCAGTTCTTTTTGTAAGTGTACTCCGCCTCTTAGGCGTAGCCCTGTCTTTCTAATAAACTCTCAGTGAATTTTGTCCACAGCGATTTATAAATAGTCATTAAACTGTTTGAAAATAAACAATGAATCAAGGTGATAATTGCATTGAACAGAACAAGAATTCAGAAGCTGACTGCTTGCTGGAGCAAAAGGAGTTGTTAACAGAAGCAGCATCATTGCCACCGTGCAGTAGTTTTGGATCGGAATGATAGTCGAAAGATTTTCTCGCACAGTTTAATGCACGTGCTAGGGGGCAGGGTTCGGAGGAATGAGCGCAGGATGCTCAAGTGTTCCGAAATGAGTGTGTTGTGATTTAGATATTGCCGGGGATGTGATTACTTAACATTGGGGAACATAACATTTAAGTTGTTCACTTACTCGGTCTCCTCCACTTAGAGCCAAGGCCGTTCTTCCAGGTGAGGCAACACCTGGGTCGTACATTGTGTCCGTTGTTCGCGAAGCGGTTTCCGTGCATTGATCGTCGTAATACGGGGAACCGCTTCGTCGAGCACCCTCACACAATCAGCCACCGGTGGGACATCCCAGTGACCAAATATTTCAATTTTATGTACCATTCTCTTTCCGACGTACCAAGATGAGTTCACCCTCAGGATGGAGGAGGGACAACATAGATTCGATGAGAACAGAAAACCATAATACATAGGAATAGAAAATACCCTTCGAGTCTTACCCACCTATAAATCCGAGGTGTTCAATTTACCACTTCGGTCCCAGTCTACTGTCTTCTCCACGTATCACGCCAGACACTGATCAATCAAGCATTACGTGATGAATCAAGCTTCTGCCTTAACTGCACAGACAGGTGGACTCAACATGTGTCTATGGCAACGAATTCCATAAGTTCCCCACTCTCTGTCTGAAGCAATTCCTCCTCACCTCTGATCAAAAAAGACGTCCCTTCATTCTGAAGCGGTGTCCCCTGGTCCTAGACAGTCCCACCACAGGAACTGTCCTCTCACCCTTCACTCTGTCAAGGCATTTCCGCATTCGATTGCTTTCAAAGAGGGTACCATTCATTGTTCTGATTCCAGTGAATACAACCCATCGTCTTCAAACGATCTTCATAGGCAAGCCCTTCAATCTTGGAATCAATTCCTTAAACCTCCTTTGAGCACTCTCCATTTTCGGCACATCCTTTAGAAGATAGGGGTCCAAAGAAACTGCTTACTGTTCTCCAAGTGATATCTCACCAGCACTTTATAAATTCTCCAAATGACATCCTTGTTATTTTTTTTAAATATTCCCTTCCTCTTGAATATAATGATAACATGGCATTTGCCATCATCACCGCAGACTAATTCTGCTAATTAGCATTTTGAGGAATCCTGCGCAAGGACGCCGTCCCCTTATGCCACAGGATTGTATTTTCGTTATTTTGAAGACGGGCAACTTGCCCATTTTCTTCTACTAAAGTGCATGAGCTTAGATTTACCGACACAGTATTCAATCTGCAACCTCTTTGCCCATTCTCCCAGCCTGTCCAGGTCCTGGTGTAGCCTCCCTACTTCACCAAAACCATATGCTCTCCACTCATCTTGTCATCGCCTGCAAACCTTGCAACAAAGCCATCAATTCCATCATTTAAATTGTTCGTATTATTATTCTCCATTTATTCCCACTCTTTGTCCCCTGCCGGTCAGCCTCTGTTTCCTCCAAGGTGGAATCTTCCCTGTGTTGCCATGGGACCGTAGCGTGTTAACCATCTCATGTATAGCACATTAACAAAAAGCCAGTGAATATCCAAATACAAAATGACAACGCGGTTTCTTCTTTATCAATCCATGTTTTTACTTCTTCAGTAAATTTCAACAGATCTGTCAGGCATAATTTTCCCGAGGGAACGATGCACGCTACGGCCTATGTTAACATGTTCTTCCAAGTACCCTGAAATTACATCCTGAACATTTGACTCCGGCATCACCGCAACCGCTAATGTCGGACTAACTGGCCTATAATGTCCTTTCTGAAGAGTTGGGTGGCATTTGCAATTGTCCACTCCTACGCAAACATTCTGTATTCTAGACATTCTTGAAAGGTCATTTCCAATGCATGCTTAATCTGGTCTGTCACCTCTTTCTCTACTCCGGCGTGAACACTTTCTGCTCCAGGTGACATATCTACTTTCGGATCTGTCGGTCTCTCCAGAATCCTCACCCTAGGATTGGTAACTTCGCACATCCACTGGCATCTAAGTCAGTGGGACCGTTCAGCACCGCGCTGCTGTCTTCACCAAGGATGCCTGATGGAAAATATCTATTCAGTTCGTCGCTATTTTCCTGTCCCCCATTATTATCCGTCCAGCATCGTTTTCCAGCAGTCCAGTATGTACTCTCACATTCATTGTAGACTTATGACATCTTTAACGTACAACCAAACTGCATTTCCACAGATAATTCTTGCACTACAGAACATCTCGTGATAATATTTGAAATCTCAACCATTATAGATATACGATGGGATGTATGGACAATTTACGTGTTTAGAATTTTTGCGTGAAGTGGAGGAATGTAGCACACAGTGAACTCTCTATTAGTTAGGTTCCGCTGCATCAGCCCATTATTGTCATGATCTAAAGTCCAGAGATGGTCTCTCCGGACACCACTGTTGTACCGCTAGGACAGCTACGTTACTGACCCTTTGTGTCATCTTGCGCCAATCCGTCTATTCTCCTCGATCACTCTCGTTAATAGGGCGCCTGAGACAGAAAGCCGCCACTTACTGGATTGTTTGTTGTTTTCCGCAGACATAATTGACAGCTGTGAGGCGATGCGCGTGAACATCGCAAAATAACTGACGTTTCAGAGCTACGCAAACCACTTGGTCAACCACCAGCATCATTCCTTGTTCAACGTAACTTAAATCATAACCTGTCCCTACACCTCCCCTCTTACCACCATTCAGGGCCCCTAACCGTCCTTCCAGGTGAGGCAACACTTCACTTGGTGAGTCTTTTGGGGTCATCTATTGCATCCGGTGCTCCCGGTGCGGCCTCCTCTACATCGGCGAGACCCGACGCAGATTGGGGGGACCGTTTCGTCGAGCACCTCCGCTCCGTCCGCCACAACAGACAGGATCTCCCGTTGCCACCCACTTCAACTCTGCTTCACAGTCCCCATTCGGATATGTCCATACATGGCCTCCTCTACCGCCATGATGAGGCCAAACTCAGGTTGGAGGAACAACACTTCATATACCATCTGGGTAGTCTCCAGCCCGTTGGTATGAACATCGAATTCTCAATCTTCCGGTAATTACCTCCCTCTTCCTTCGCCCATCGCACTTTCACTCTGCCTCCTCTTCCAGCTGCCTATCACCTCTCATGACTCTGCCTTCTTCTACTACCATAGTACTTCTACTTACATTATCCTTCACCTCTCCTGCCTATACCTCCCTGCTTCCCCTCCCCCCCTTGATCTTTCCTCTGATTGGTTTTCCACCTGGTACCATCACCCTCCCCCCCCACCTTCATCATAGGGCCCCTGAACCTCCTTCTTTAGTCCTGACGAAGGTTCACGGCCCGATACATTGACTGCTAATTTCCACCGGATGCTGCCCGACCTGCCGTGTTCATCCAGCCTTGTTTGTCCGTGTTGATGAAAACAGTAATAATCAGACACATTGGTTATAACGATAAAGCATTGCAGGAAAGAATATTCCCTGCCGATATGATGTAGAAATGCATGTTGTTCAGGTGTCAACTCCGATTCCACCTTGCAGTCCAGAGCCCCTCGGTTAATGATCGGAGTCTGTGGCATCAAAAGGGGTCGGATCCCGCGGTATAAACCTGACGATCGCCAGCTCTGAGGAGATTATGACGGAAGCAGTTTTGAACATTACCAGACAATTAGAAGTGAACGTACCGGATTCGGATACACCGTGAACAGTAATTACAGCATTCACTCGGCGGGGCTCCGTCTATGAAACCGGAGAAAGAGTTCCCGTTAGCGGCCCTGACTTTACGTCATTGGTCCTCAGTTCCCACCCTCTTTCTGTGTCTTCCCGCTCTGGTTTTTAGGAAAAGTTCTCGACCAGAAACATCGACTGTTTATTTCTCTCCACAGATCAGGGCTTCCCAACCTGTGGTCAAACGACGTCTCGGTTAAGTGTAGGGGCCAATGACATAAAAAGTAGCATTGTTCATTGCTCTATTCATGCTTTATTTGTATTCACTGGTTGGAATACTTTCTACTAGCCAGAGCTTCAGGAGAATTTCCAGCTTAAAACTCCGCCAACTATGCACAATATTTAAATTCTATTCCAACAAACCCTCACGAGAAATGAAGCACGGAGACACACAAAGTAATATTTCAGATGAAGACCAACCGAAATGAAACGTGCTCCCCTTAAATGCAAGACCGTGTGCAACTGGCCATTCATATCAGCTGAGCTCGAGCCACACATACAGTGACCCTGTGTTCACCAACTGTGAGCGGTGACAGCGAGGGCAGGATGCATGTGGATTTTGCGTGTGACCTGCCGAATTATTTCAGCTGATATTGCATCGACGTAAATCAGTGTTCACCAGCAGGTGCACGGTGTGAGGATGATACACCGACACAGTATGTGCGCTTTAGTATGTCCTGCAACCTTTGGGTAGTCATTAGAAAACTGCTCCTAATTTCACTGCTCACCCAAAAAGGCACACGGCGGTTACAGGCAGGCACCAGAACTGACCAGTCCAATTCGTCAGCTCCGCATTAGGAAGTGCCTGCTGTCCTCAGCAGGGCGCATGGAAGACCTGTCGGAAAATGTGTCCTGTCAGCAGCACCTATCATCAAAGACCTCCACCATCTGGACCACGTTCTCTTATCGCTGATGCCTCCGTGAAGGTGCTACGGGAGGCTTAACTCTAATTCCAACTGTTCCCACAAATAGGCCCCTGCATAAGCGTAGATAATTTCACTCAACCTGTCTAAACTAATTCCACAACCTAGTAGAACTTCAAGGATAACATACCGAAATTTCCTTATAACAGTTCTCAGATTTCCTCTGTCTGTCTATCATTCTGTCTATCTCTCTATCAGTTTATTACACTCTATCTAACTATCTATATTTTTATGTTATCTTGCTTGCTAGCTGTTTATCTATCTATCTATCTATCTATCTATCTATCAATCAATCTATCTATCTATTCATGTCTAAATCGAGAAGGCAAAGTTTTAATGTGCTTTGAAGTAGATACAGAGGAGATATCAAGAGTAGAGTTTTTTTTTACACATGCGTGAATGGCTGCGATAAAACAGACGTGGAACTGACAAACGTTACCTTATTTCAATGCTTTTATTTCACCGAGGCTTCCGGCAGAGGAAGTCAAAGTTCATCAGGTTCCGGAACCAAAGCTGTAGATTTCACTTCAGTGATAAAGGACTGGAGTTCCGGGCGTTTGATTGACACTCGTGTTTGAAATCACACCGGTTGAAACCAGGAAGTTATAGACAGCAATGAAATATTTGTTATTATTGGACTGAGCTTAAGAAACGGACTCTGATCATGTAATGTGAATGGATAATTGTAAAAAAGGACCTGGTATCTCCAACGTGCTAATGTGGAGGGACTTTATCCGACCACGTATCTCTGATGCGGTGAACATGAAACAAACGATCTCTTCAGGAAAAAAAAATGTGCCTCTACGATTGGGTGCTGATGATGGTACCCGGAACGAATCGTGCGCTCTTTCTTGCTCACCGATGGGTGACACCTGAGCTGCCATGTTTCCCCATCATTCTCTGCGCGCTCCTTTGGATGTGTAAAGTGAAAGTTGGGAAACGCGCCGTCGAATTGTGCGTTAAAAAGAGGCCACTGAGTTGTAAATTGCATCGTGAAACAAGGTAAGTGATAAAACATAAGTTATCCTGCAGAGACACATTACGGAGGAAGGACAGAAACAGTTCTGGACAGACAGATTAGTTAGCAAGCACAACAAATATTGTAAGGAGCGCCAATGATAAACTTGTTTACATTACTGCTTATTACTTGATATTACTCGATATTACTTGAAATGATATTACTTATCATTTTCCGGAAAAAAAATCATGTTATACAACACGCTTAGCTGTGCGCTAACACTGCCTCACCACCTTAACAAATAAATAATGGGACAGAGCACCGCAGACTTTAGCTGCTCCCTGAATTTGGTTTGGGTCACACCGTAAATGAAGGTGTTTGTGCAAGAGCTGAAAAGCTGAATCACTGTCCCCGCTTGCTGCGACAGCCACTGTCGGATAGACGTTTCCAGGTCCGTGTAGAGGCACCGCAGGAAAATGAAGACCAGGGTGGTTGTCGCCCAGCACAGGAGGAAACTAGCCGACAGGGTAAACAGAAGTATGATAGACTGTCTCCGGCTCCTCATCTTCGGATCCTGCTGCTTCTCGCCAGTTCTCTGACCCCGGAGACCCCTGCGGACTCGGCTGGGACGCCAGGATCCGTCTGACGGTCAGGATGTTCAGTAACAAAATGAGGAAGAAAGGAAGCAGTGGGATTTAACAGGCGGTCCACCCAGTAAAACCACTCAAAACCCAGACTTCATGTGAAGACCCCACTTTGCATGGCATTGTTTAAAATAATTCCCTGCAATTTCTCTGTGCAGGAAGTAATAGGGGATGTTCTTTAAACAGAACACGATGCATATTGTGCCAATAACCCATCCAGCAATTATTGGCGTACAGTACTTGGACTGAATCTTAGACCAGCAAATGGCCACAAAGCGATCGAAAGTGAACGCTACAGTCAGCCACACGGAACAATCTAAAGACACGTAACACAAGAGCGTAGTGGACTAAACAGAACGGAAGTGATGGCTGAAGCCAATATACTTCCGTTTTACGTTCAATAATCTGGTAGAAACGCGACTTCGGTGATCACGACCATTAGATCGGCCACGGCCATCGCCACCAGATACCGAGTGATACCTTTGGAGAGACCACACTTTCCTCGGCTGAGTATCACGATCGCCACCACGTTAACTGTCCGAAAA